>NW_007261769.1:47062-112408 GCF_000164805.1 Carlito syrichta | reverse complement strand
CCCGGCCAGGGAGCTTCGGGAAATCCCTTACCAAAGTGGAGGAAGCCATAAGGGGGAGGACGGGGCTGGAAGGTGTCGAGCTTGGGGGACCCTCACATGTGTGGGGGACATTGGGGGAAAGACTGAGGGCAGAAATTTGCAGGAGAATGGATTTCTTTCTTTCTTTCTTTCTTTCTTTCTTTCTTTCTTTCTTTCTTTCTTTCTTTCTTTCTTTCTTCTTACTTTTCTTTCCTCACTAGGTTGCCCGGGCTGCTCTCAAAACACCCAACATGGGTCAACCTCCGGGCCTTGATCTCCTAAACTCCAGTGATCACAGGCTTTCCATTTAATCGACATCCTAGTCTCCAGCCTTGTCTTGAATTCTGGACTGGAGGTGATCCTCCCGTCAAGGCCTGTACTCACTCAAGGTTTTCAGGGTTTTGTTTGGAGGTCGAGGTGGGGGCTTGCTATGGTGTCCAGCCTGGTCTGCTGCCACCCAGCATGAGGAGTCATCCTCAGGGATGGGAGAAGAAAAGGCACTTTTCAACCTGTCGATCAAGGGAGGTTTCAAAGGTGGCCACCGAGCACGTCAGTCCCATGCCTTCAGTCACCCACCCCAGAAGGCCTTCCTAACACTCCACACTTGTGCCCCACAAAAAAGATGTGTGTGACCTCATGGAATAGACGACCTTGTGCTAGGGTGGCCATTGGGCACAGAGCAATCAAGGGAATCAGGCAATGTCACGCCCAGCCCAGGTTCTGGTAATCCGGTCTGCTACCTTTGGACTGGGAGAGGTCTCCTTCCTCTCCTGATCACTCCATTGTCTTTCACAAACACGAACCTTTCAGAGCCATGAAAATTGTGATTTGGGGGAGCGAATATCCCCAGGTGAGGGATGTGTCCCATTCCTTTCTTGGTGGAAGGTCCTTATTGCCAAGTCAGAGGGTCAGCCTGACTAGGACACATTTCTCCCCTTGGAAAGTAGAGCTGGCAGGAACACTGCAGGGTTACCTCAGGAAATCCCACACCAATGTGGGGGCAACCATTGGGGGGGTTGGGGCTGGAGAGTGCAGAGCTTGTGGTAACCTCACATATGGGGGCCAGGGGTGAAAAATTGAGGGCAGAAGATTTACAGTAGAATGGATTTCTTTCTTTCTTTCCTTCCTTCCTTCCTTCCTTCCTTCCTTTCTTTTCTTTCCTCACTAGGCTGCCTGGGTTGCTCTCAAACCATCCAACTGGGCCCATCCTCTCATCCTGGGACTCTAAAACTGCTGCAATACCAGGCTTTCCATTTGGTCGACATCCTGGTCATCCAGCCTGGTCTTGAATTCTGGGCCAGAGACAATCCTCCTACCAAGGCCTTACCTCATCCATGGTTTTCTGGGTTTTGCTTGGGTTTGAGGTTATGGATTGCTGTGGTGTCCAGCATGTTCTCAGCTACCGGGTTTCAGTCATCTTCTCTTCTTGGCGTCCCTGTGTGCCAAAGAAACAGGCGTGAGTGGCCCGGCCTGCACCCCCATGGTTTGAGAGTCACATCCTCCCTTTCTCTGAGGTGGCCCCTGGATTGAGTGAGCAGGTCCACCATGGGGATCAAGGCTAGTGGAGGGATGCACACACCAGTGGAAACACAACCCTGTGCCAGGTGCTCCCCATGGTGGGATTGGCAGGTAACTTCTGCTGCCTTGCCAGGGTCCCAGGTTGTCTGAAGGGAGCTATTCTTGTGGTGGGTCCCTAGAGTGGTGTGAAGGCCATGGGGGGGGCTCATGCCTGTCACCCAGTGCTTTGGGAGGCCTAGGCAAGAGGATGACTTGAGCCCTCAGGATCAAACCAGCCCAGGCACCTTGGGGAGAGCTTATCTCTATAAGATGCTGAAAAATGAGACAAGCATGGTGGAATACGCCTGTCATTCCACCCAGTCAGAAGGCCGTGGTGGGAGGCTTGCCAGAGCCCAGGTGGTGGAGGCTGTGGTGGCCAAGTGAGAGCCCCTACACTATGCCTGGGTGATAGAGTGTGACGCCGACACAGCATGATGATACCAACCACCACTGCCACAACCACAGGCTGGGCTCAGGGGCTCAACCTGTCATCCTGGCCCTTCAGAGGCCAAGGCGAGTGAATGGCTTGAGTCTGTGGTTTCAAGACCAGTCCAGAACACTGGGCAAGACCTCATCTCAGTCAACAAAAATAAATCCAAAGATTAACCGGGCGTGGTTTCACAGGCTTGTGGTTCCAACCACTAAAGGGCTGTTGTGGGACCATCGCCTGAGTCCAGTAGCTGGTTTCTGTGGTGGCTGTGCACATGTCCCTGCACTAAGACCTGGATGACAGAGCAGGATTCCCACACCAAATAATCACCACCACCACCACCACCACTCCTGCCACCCAGTGCAAGGAGTCACCCTCAGGGAGGAGAGAGAAAAAGGCACTTTCCCCCTGTCGTTTGTGGGAGTTTTCAAAGGTAGCCACCGGGCAAGTCCATCCCACCCCTTTGGTCAGCCATCCCAGAAGGCCTGCCTCCACCCTTCACACTCGGGCCCCACAGCAAAGACATGTGAGCCCACAGAACACACGGCCCCAAGTTAGGGTGGACATTGGGCACAGAGTGACCAAAGAAGTCCTGCAAAGTCACGGCCAGCCCAGGTTCCAGTTGCCCGGTTTGTCACTTTCAGGTTCGGGGAGGACCATTTCTTCCCCCGATCACTCCGTCACCCTCCCACGTGGACCTTTCCCCTGGCAACCATATACGCCCATCATGATGCACATGAGAGGCATCATTTGTGTTGCCAGAGTCTCCGTCTACAGGACTGGGGCGTGGCAGTACAATCATGGCTCCTGGGCCTTGATCTGTGGGGCTCAGGAGGTAATCCTGCCTTGGCACCTGAGCAGCCATGACTCCATGGGCCATCACGCCTGACTTGACTTTGGGGACCACTCACTGACACAAGGTCTGGCCTTGCCACCCGAGCTGCTCTCTGATCCCTGGGCTCAGGCAGCCTGCTGCCTCGGACTCCCAGGGTGTGGATCTGACGACCATGAACTGGTGCCCGGACTGGACTCGTAAGTTCTGTCATCAGGAGCAATGCAAAGAAATGTCCCAGGACGGAGACCACCGCAGCCCATGTAGCTGGAACCGTGGGCACCACCACGCGTGACTCCAGTGTTTGCATTCCATAGAGTGATGAGATCTCGCTACATGGCCCAGGCTGGCTTCAAAGTCCCGGGCACCAGGGGTCCTGCACTTCGGCCTTTCACAGCCACAGACCAATTGTCTGCCAATCCACTGACTTTCGGGAACTCTAGGCCCAAGTCTGGGCATTCCTTCTCAAATGATCTCTGTCTGTTCATGATGTTTCCAACTCCATACACAAATGTATGCCTTTCTTTTATTTCCTTGTTTTCCTTTTTTTTCTTTGAGTTGGAGTCTCATTCTGTCACCCAGGCTGGATGGCGGTGGCACACTTCCGGCCACCCCAGCCTTGTCTCATCCGACTCCCATGAGTCTTTCCCTGGCCATCCGAGGAGCCGGAACATCAGGCAGGCACCACCATGACCAACTCATTTGGGATGGAGATTAGAGACAAGTCTCACCGAGGTGCCTGGGCAGGTCTCGGTTCACAGGGTCAGCTGGCCACTGGCCTTGCCTCCCAAAGTGCTAGGATGACGAGGCTGAGCCCCCATCCTGGCCACAATCCTTCGTCGAAAATGAACAAGAAGGCCTGGCATGGCCGATCACTTTTAGAATCCCAGCGCTCTGAGAGGCTGAGGCAGGAGGATGACTGAAGCCCCGGAGCTGAAGGTCAGCCCAGGCCACACAGGGAGAGCCCGTTTCTGCACCCATCCAAACAGGGGTTCTAGGGTCGAAGTGCCCATCATCCCAGCAATTCTGGGGACTGAGACGGGAGGATTGCCGCAGAACTAGATACTGTCTCCAAAAACATAAGAATTGTACACAGATTCTCAACTGCATGTCATGTGTTCACAGGGAGACTGACTTTAGAGCCAGGGAAAATGGTATTGGAAGGAAGAAATGTCCCTGGGTGAGGGCTGAGTCCCTGGGTTTTCTTGGCGGAAGGTCCTAACTTTCAAGTAGGAGTGTCAGCCTGTCTGGGGCACATTTCACACCTCAAAGAGGAGAATCAGCAGGAACACAGCCAGGGAGCTTGGAAATGCCCACGTCAATGTGGTGGCTGCCACTTTGGGGGGGTTGGGATTGAAGGTGTGGAGCTTGGGGCACCCTCGCATATGGGGGTGGTGGGGGAAGGGTGAAGGACTGAGGGGAGAAAGGTTGCAGGAGAATGGGTTTCTTTCTTTCTTTACTTTCTTCCTTCCTTGCTTCCTTCCTTTCTTTCTTTCCATTCTTTCTTCCTTCCTTCCATACTCCCTTCCTTCCTTCCTTCCTTCCATACTCTCCTTCCTTCCTTCCTTCCTTCCTTCCTTCCTTCCTTCCTTCCTTCCTTCCTTCCTTCCTTTCTTTCTTTCTTCCTTCCTTTCTTTCTTTCTTTCTCTTTATTTTCTTTCCTCACTAAGTTACCCAGGCTGCTCTCACACCACCCAACTCAGACCACCCTCTTGGCCTGATCCTTCCAAACTGCTGCAATCACAGGTTTTCTATTTGGTTGACATCCTTCTCTTCCTTTCTGGTCTTGAACTATGGGCCAGAGGTGATCCCCTCCCCAAGGCTTTCCCTCGCCCAAGGTTTTCTATGTTTTGCTTGGGTTGAGGTGGTGGCTTACTATGATGTCCAACATTGTCTCAAGCTCCAGACTCTGACCATCTTCCCATCTTGGCCTCCAAGAGTGTCGAGGAGTCAGGCGTGAGTTGCCCGGCCGTACCCACTGCATCAAAGTTTTGAGAGTCTTGCCCTTTATTAGAGGTGCCCCATGTGAAGGATGAGCAGATCCCCCCTGGGGAACAAGGTGGGAGGAATTGTGAGAGCCCAGGCAGTTACACGCCCATGAGACAGGTTCTCTCCCTGTGGAGGACTCTGCAGGCAAATCCGACTGCCATCTCCAGGGTTCCAGGTTGTTGGAAAGGACCGGGCCTCGCGGTGGTACCCAAGAGTGGTGTGGAGGCCAGGAGCGGTGGATCATGCCTGTCATCCAGCACTCTGGTAGGTCGAGGAGGGTGGATGACCTGAGCACCTGGGTTCGAGACAAACCCTGGCACCTTGACAAGACCTCTTCTCTACAAAAGCCAAAAAAATGAGCCAAGTGTGTTGGCACAGGCCTTTTGATCTGGCAACTCATGAGGCCATGGAGGGAGGATCACCGAAGTCCAGCCGGTGGAGTCTGCAGTGGCCGAAAGCATACCCCAGTGCTATTGCCTTGGTGACAGAGTAGGTCTCTGACTCAGAATAATAATACCAACCACCACCACAGGGAAAAATCACAAGCAAGGCTCAGGGGCTCAGTCTGGCATCCTGGCCATTCAGAGGCCCAAGTGAGTGGAGAGCAGGAGTCTGTGGGTTTGACACCATCCTAAGACACTGTGCGAGACCTCATATAGGCCATCGAAAATAAATCCAAAGATTAGCCATGCATGGTGGCGCAGGCCTGTGGTTCCAGTCACTCTGGGGACAGAGGTGAGAGGATCGTTTGAGCATGGTCAGTGGAGCCTACAGTGGCTGTAAGTGTGCCCCTGTGCTCAAATCTTACAGACTGAAATTCGACTCCAAATAAAAATAATCACCACCACCACCACCACCATCACCACCCCTACCACCCAGCACGAGGAGTCACCCTCAGGGATGGGAAAGGAAAAGGCACTTCCTGACCTGTCATTCATGGGAGGTTTCTAAGGTGGCCACTGGGCATTTCCTTCCATTGTCTTCAGCCACATGCCCCAGAAGACTGTCCTCCATCCTCCACACTCATGTCCCATGGCAAGGATGCATGTGAGCTCATGGAACAGATGGACTCAAACCTGGGCGGCCATCAGGCACAGAGCAATCAAAATGATATGGCAATGCCAAGAGCAGTCCAGTTTATGGTCACCCTATCTGCCACCCTTGGGCATGGGGAGGGCCTCTTCCTCTCCCAATCACCCCATCATCCTCCACATACATTGACCTTTCCCTGGGGAGTCGTGGATGCCCATCATGACGAATGTCGTAGGCATCTTTTTTGTCACCAGAATGTCCGTTGGCAAGGATTAGGCACGGCGGCATGATTGTGGCCCCCGGGGCCTCAATCTGTGGGACTCAGGCATTCTTCCATGCCCTAGTTACTAATTCAGGGTCAGAATCCCCAGGCATCACTAATTTAAGAAAACTATTATTTCAGTCATTTGCCATTCTGGAAAGATAAGAGGGGCTATCAGAAACCATAGCTTTTATACATGAGTTTAAACAAAAAAAAACTATCAAGGGACCATACTGATTTTTTAGGTAAACCAAAACATATTGGAGAAGTAGAACAACCTGAAAAAGAAAAATGATTAATAACAGTTTTGACTTGTGATGAAAAAAGAGTGGGGCCTTCTAAGAAAGAGGAATTATTAGTAAAACAGTAATAATATTAGCATCCCATATAACAGGTTGGTTTGGGATATAAACCCAATAAGATTTTTCTGAATAAATACAACCCACCTGGTGTGCTATAATTGCCAGCATAGCAACAAAAACAGTAGAGAGAGTGAGAGAAGTGTTTTTGAGAGCAAACCAGATCCTCAGCATCGTGGTTGAGGGCCCTGATTGGACCCCATGTGGGCGGTCTGCACTGTCTATTCAAAACAACTCAATGGTAAAGTCTGAGTTGAAGAGTGGGAGATGACGAATGATGAGATGTCTTTGGTTGAGTGGTGGAGGTGTAAGTGGTTTTTGAATGGTGAGATGTTTCAACATTGGCACCAACCCCTTCTCTTCATCATCTACATTCTACTCAGACTGATGGTGTCATTTATGTTTCATCTGGCTGTAACTCGACGACGGTGAGGGGCTGGACATGTCTTATTAGACGATTCTGTACCGAAATACGTTAAGGTAAGTCCTGGGGAAAACACAAGCATAATCTGTCCTGCATGTTAAAAGGACATCAGACCCCTTCCATTGATCTTAAAGAAGATCTTTCCACTTTACCATCGGGTTAATAGTATTCTCAGGACTCCAATGCCTTATCATAGCTGAATTTTTTTTATGAGTTGGAGTCTCACTCAGTCACCTAGACTGGAGTGCTGTGGCCGCTCCTGGCCACTGCAGCCTCGACTTGCTGGGCTCCGGTGATGCTTCCACCTCAGCCTTCCGAGTAGCTGAAATTACAGGCGTGTGCTACCACGTCCAGCTGATATTTTTGATTTATTGTAAAGATGAGGTCTCGCCAAGTTGCCCAGGTGGGTCTCGAACCTGCAGGCCCTGGCAATCCACTCACCTTAGTCTCCCAAGGCACAGGATTACAGACTGAGCCACTGAGCCTGGCTAGCTGAAGGTTTTTGAGAGTCCAAATTGAGATGATTACTTACAAACATAGCATGATTTATGATATGGTGGGAAGAACTATATTTGAATTCCCCTTCTTGCATTTTAATTTTTTGATTTTCTTTTAACGTTTGATGGTCTCTCTCGACTATTGCATGACCTGGAGGGTTATACAGAATTCCTGCAAAGAGATACCAAACTGGGTACAAAACAACTGAAAAGCTTTTGATGCATAAACAGCAGCATTATCATTTTTCAATTGTTTAGAAATACCTAGCTGTAAAAAACAAGAGAATAAATGTTGGACTACATCTTTATAGGCGTCCCCAGATCTGGGCGAGGCTAAAATTACATGGGAAAAGGTATACACTGTCACATGTAGAAATGAAAATTTTCAAAAACTTTGGAAATGAGTAACATACATTTGCCACAAAACATTAAGGTTTAGTCCACGGGGAGTAACTCCAGAGGGGAGGGGGTTATAAGAAGTAGGACACGAAGTACAATTTTTTATGATTTGTCTAGCCGCTATTGTTGGAATGTGAAACTGGTTCCTTAAAGCTGCAGTGTTTTGGTGATGAATTTCATGGCATTGCTGAGCTTGATTGACTAAAGAACCCACAAGGAGGGGCACATGACCGAATATGTCAAGTCATCTGCTAACTGATAACCTTGATGTAGAGTTCCAGGGAGTCCTGAATGAAATCTATTACGACCGATGAAAAATGGCTGGTTTCTAACAATTATTAGTTGCTGTAATTGGATAAGTAAATCAAAAATAGTTGCCTTATTAACAGGAATGGTGTTTTTCTTTTTAAAATATGAGACAACAGCCCTTTTATAAAACAGAGATCAGTATAGAAAGACAATTTTCTCCTCTTAAATCAAGATGGTCACAAATCACAATCCCTCCTCCTCTGGCACCACTTGCCAGAGGTCTTTTGGTGCCAAGATGCAAATCAAATTATCTGGATATTTTTCTTCATGATACCTATCTGCTTTTTCATTTAATCTTTCCTTATCCTCAGGGGGTAGAGGATAATCATCAACAGGGCAGTGGGTAACATTGCCTGGGAATTTACAGTGATTAGTAAGGGAGTTCTTTCAACTGGTTCCACTTTTACTTTAATGGTCAGTTTATCAATCTCTTGCTGTGGATCTAAGACATCTTTAATTATATTCCATAATGGAAAAGTATCTATAGGCACTCATTCCGGACTGTGGAGAGTGCAATACACTTTCAATTTTTCCCTAAACTTTGTCCATGTTTCTAAATTAACGATGCCTTCTTCAGGGAGACAGGGGCACTGCTTTGCACAAAATGTAGAAATCAAGATTATCATATACAGAAAACTTTAATTCCTCTTTTAGAAAGCATATACATCAAATTACTTATGAACAATATTTTTTTCTTTAAATTCACTCTGACCAATGTTCATATCATGGGTCTCAAACTGCTTACCCTTCCTATCTTTGCTCTACTGAGGGGTCTGCAGCACCCTAGGCAAGATTTCATTCATTCAGATTAAGTAAGACTTAACTTTCAGGTCCCTGTTCTGTCACCACTTGCTGGATTCCAGCTCCAGCACGTCAGATTATCCTGAAGGAGGAACGGCATTGACATAGGAGAAAACTTTGACTGAATCCGATGTTATGCAGGACATTTGCCCATTTATTTTTCTTTGCAAGTTCTTTTATACTTTAAGTTGCATACAGTTTGGCCTTCAAACTCAGATGCATTTATTTTGTTTTGATCATTGTTCTAACGGTGATGCAATACTGTCTATCTTCCCTACAATTTATAAAAATGTATCCACTAATAGAATATTTAAAGCATGTAAATTTTCACGTGTTTTCTGTAACTATTAACCCTAACCATCTAAACATTTAACAACTTAATGCCTAACTTATGTTTCCTAACATTTTATTTTTTCTAAACACAATTACAAATCTTTTTCTACTATTTCAACCTTTCCATATTGATCATCTACTCTGAAATGCAAAAAGTTTGTGTATACTGCAAATTATGTGGCCATCCATCTGTTTTGTTGCATGAATGCACACACCTAAAATTAAAACACTCGTAATCATCACAACAACCTTTTTTGTTATGCTAAAATACCTGTATAACACTTCACTATTATTAAAATGAAAACAACGTCCCCAAAGTTCTCTATTCAGAAACCAACTTAAAAAACTAAAACTAATAAGCCTACTATGATGCCAAACATGATGTTTATAATTTGCTTCTATAGTCCCCTGACAGGGATAAAGAGAGCACTGATGCACATTCAATCCAAGATTCCCAGGGATAGGAGACTGCCATCCGCAGTTTTTAATCATTGTTGTGGGTTCAAGCACCTAAAGGGCGGGGATAGAGAAACTCAAATGGAGGGTCATATCTCAGCATAAAAATTTCCATTTCACTAATTGCTTGTTTGTACTAATAGATTCTTTTAAGGGACTACTATTTTTTTTCAACTCCCAACTAAGTTGCGTAGTAGAAGAAGGCTTCTGAGGTTGGCTCCTGACACCAGGTCATCAGAAGGGATTGGACCTCATCGTGGGGCCCTGAGAGGGATTTGGAGACCAGTGTGGGGGCCCACGCCTGTCATCCCTGCACTCTGGGAGGCTGAGGCACGAGGATGGCATGAGTCCTCGAGTGTGAGATGAGCCCGGGGACCTTGGTGAGACCTTGTCTCTACAAGAAGCCAAAATATTTACTGAGCATGGTGGCATGCACTATCATTTCGGCCATTTGGGAGGGCGCAGCAGGAGCATCACCAGAGTCTATCCGGTGGAGGCCACGGATGCTGAGAGTGGGCCACTGAGTTCTGGCCTGGGTGACAGGGTGGTTCTCCGACCCAGAATAAAAATACCAACCTCCACCACCACCACAACCACTGGCAAGTCTCAGGGACTCAGTCTGTCATCCCAGCCCTTTGGAGCTCCAGGCGAGTAGATGACCTGAGACTGCTGGTTCAATACCAGCCTGGGACACGGGGTGAGACCTCATCTTGCCCATCAAAAATAAATCCAAAGATTAGCCAGGCGTGGTGGTGCAGGCCTGTGGTTCCAGCCACTAGCTAGTCCGAGGAGGGAGGATAGCCTGAGATTGGCAGGTGGAGTCCACGTTGGCCGTGAGCGAGCCCCTGCACTATGGCCTGGGTGACAGAGCAGGATTCCGAATCCAAATAATAATCACCACCACCACCACCCCTCCACCCAGCATGAGGAGTCATCCTCCAGGATGGGAGAGGAAAAGGCACTTTCCGGCCTGAAATTGCAAGAGAGTTCAAAATTGGTCACTGGTCTCGTCCAACCCACGTCTTCAGTCACACGCCCGAGAAGTCCTGCCTACACCTTCCATACTCAGGACTCACAACAAAGACATGTGTGAGCTCATGAAACAAACGATCCTGAGCTAGGGCGGTGATTAGGAACAGACTGATCAATGTGGTCTGGCAATGCCACGGCCAACCCAGGTTCCGGTCGCCCTGCCTGCCACCTTTGGGCAGGGGTGTGGGCCCCTTCCTCTCCTGATCACTCCATCGTCTTCTGCCCACGTGGACCTTTCCCTGGAGAGCCGTGGTCTCCCTTCCTGACACACGTGGGAGGCATCTTTTTTGGTGCCAGAGTCTCTGTTCACTGCGCTGGGGTGTGGGGCACCATCATGGCTCCCTGGGCCTGAATCTGTGGGGCTCAGTTTGTTCTCCAGCGTCGGCCCCTGATCAACCAGGACTCTGGGGGCCACCACACCCCACCTGTCTCGCATTTTGGGATCTCTCACTGAGATGAGATCTGACCATGTCGCCCAGCCTGTTGCCGACACCTGGGCTCAGGAAGCCTCCCACCTTAGCATCCCATGGTGCAGGACTGACTGCTATGAGCCAAGGTGCCCTGCCTAGACTCCCACGTTCTTTCACCAGTGGTGACGCAAAAGACTGCCTTGTGATGGAGGCCACCACATCCCCTGAAGCCAGGACGGCGGATGCCACCAGGGGCACTTCCAGTGTGTGCGTTCCGGGGAGCAATGTGATCTCACTATGTGGCCGAGGTTTGTCTTGAGCGTCCTGTCTCCAGCAGTCCCCTGACTTGGCCACCCAAAACCACAGCCCAATTGTCTGCCCACCCACTGTCTTTCAGGAACTCTAAGCCCAAGCCTGGGCCCTCCTTCCCAAATGATCTCTGTCTATACACAATGATCCCAACTCCATATACAAATGAAAGATCTTCTTTTCTTTTCTTTTATTATTTTTTTGAGTCCAAGTCTCACTCTGTCACCCAGGCAGCAGGACTGTGGCTCACTCCTGACCAGCACAACCTTGGCCAGTTGGGCTCCAGTGAACCTTCCCCCCAGGACTCTGAGAAGCCAGAACAACAGGCACACACCAACACCCCCAGCACATTTGGGATCGAGGGTAGAGGTGAGGTTTCACTGAGGTGCCCAGGCATGTCTTGAACCCGTGGGCTCAGGTTGGAGGCTGACTTTGACCTCCCAAAACATTGGGATGGTAAGGTTGAGCCCCCAAGTCCAGCCTCGATCCTTCGTTGAAAACAAACCAGAAGGCCAGATGTGGCAGCCCATGCCTGGAATCCCAGCACTCTGGGAGCTTGAATCAGGAGGATGGCTGTATCCCAGGAGCTCAAGGTCAGCCCAGGCCATGCATGGAGATCCCATCTGCGCACCCAACCAAACAGGAGCCTGTGGTCGAGATGTTTGTCATCCCGGCCTCTCCAGAGGCTTAGGCGGGAAGATCACCAGTGACTGCCATTTCGAAACTGGTGGAGAAGAACAGTCTTGTCCCCAGGCCCTGACCTTAGCCACAGAACCCGAACCTGTCTCCAAAAACATCAGAATCATACATAGATTCTCAACTGTGCATGGTGTTTTTAAATTGTGACTGGCTTTGGAGCCAGAAAAAGTAGGTCTGTGGGTGAAGTAATGTCCCTGGGTGAGGGATGTGTTCCTGGCATTTCTTTGCAGAATGACCTCTTTGCTGAGTTGGAGGGCCAGCCTGCCTGGGGCATATTTCTCACCTCAAAGAGGAGGGCTCAGAGGAACACAGTCAGCGACTGTTGGGAACTCCTGCACTAAAATGGGGACAGGCCTTCTGGGGGTTGTGCTGGAAGGTGCTGAGCTTGGGGGACCCTCACATGTGGGTGGTAGGAAGGGAAGGACTGAGGGTAGAATGTTTGCAGGAGAATAGATTCTTTCTTTCTTTTCTTTCTTTCTATCTTCCTTCCTTCCTTTCTTTCTTTTTTTTCTTCCTTTTTTTCTTTCTTTCTTTTCTTTCCTCACTAGGTTTCCCAGGCTGCTCTCAAACTGCCCAACTCGGGCCATCCTCTTGGCATGTCCTCTCAAACTGCTGTGATCACAGGCTTTCCATCCTGGTCTTCCTGCCTGGTCTTGAACTCTGGGCCAGATGTGAAACTCCTGCAGTGGCCTGCCCTCAACCAAGGTTTTCTGGATTTTGCCTGGGGTCAAGGTGGGTGCTTGCTATTGTGTCCAGCCTGATCTTGACATACCGGGCTCTGACCATCATCTGGTCTCGGCCTCCCCAAGTGCCAAAGAGACAGGTATGAGTCATCCAGCTGTCCTGCCACCCCAAAGGTATGAGAGTCAAGCCCTCATTTTCCCTGAGTTAGTCCCTAGGAGGAGTGAATGTGTCCATCCTGGGGTACAATTGGGCAGAGTGGTGGGTGCAACAGTGGAGACACGCCCCTCTGCCAGGTGTTCCCACTGGGGAAGTCTTGCAACATGACTCCTGCCACCCTATCCTGGCTCCCAGGTCGCCAGAAGGAAGTGGGCCTTGTGGTGGGCCCCTGAGAGGGGTGTGGAGGCCAGGCACGGGGGATCACACCTGTCATCCCAAAGCTCTGGGAGGCTGATGCAAGAGGTTGGCCTGAGGCCCATGTGTGAGACCAGTTCAGGCACCTTGGCGAGAACTCATCTCTAAACAAAACCAAAAAATGAGATGAGTGTGGTGGTGCACACCTGTCATTCCGTTCATTTGAGAGGCAATGGTGGGAGGACCATCAGAGCTTAGCCAGTGGAGGCTGTGATGGGTGAGAGTGGGCCCCGGCACTCCAGCCTGGGCGACAGAGTGGGACTCTGACTCAGAATAATAATACCAACCATCTCCACCACCACAACCATAGCCAGTGCTCAGGGGCTCAGGTTGTCTTTCTGGTGATTTGGATGCCCAAGCAATTGGGTGGCCTGAGACTGCGGGATCGACAGCAGCCCAGGACAAGGGGCAAAACCTTGACTTCACCATCAAAAATAAATCCAAAGATTAACTGGGCATGGTGGCGCAGGTCTGTGGTTCAAGACACTTGGTGTCAGTGGCGGGAGGATCGCCTGAGCCTGGCAGGTGGAGTACACAGAGGCAGTGAGCGTGCCTCTGTGCTCTGACCTGGGTGACAGAGCGGGGTTCCGACACCAAATAATAATAATCACCACCACCACCACCATCCTTGCCACCTAGCACAAGGAGACACCTTCAGGGATGGGAGAGGGAAAGGCACTTTCTGACCTGTTATTTCACGAGAGGTTTCAAAGGTGGCCACCAGGCAAGTCTGTCCCACACCTTTAGCCACCCAACCCAGAAGGCCTGCCTCCACTATCCACAATCTTGTTCCATGACAAAGATACATGTTAGCTCACAGAACAGATGGCCCCGAGCTAAAGTCGCCATCAGGCACAGAGCATTCAAGGCAGTCTGGCAATACCACGGCCACCCCAGGTTCCTTTCGCCCTGTCTGCAACCTTCGGGTAGGGAGAGGGCCCCTTCCTCTCTGGATCTCCCCATTGTCCTCTGCCCATACAGACATTCCCAGCAGAGCTGAGGGTGCCCATCATGACGCACGTGGGAGGTGTCATTTTTGACACGAGTCTTCATCAGATAATCTGGAACATGGTGGCATGATCGTGGTTCCTAGGTCCTCATCCTGTGGGGCTAAGGCAGTCCTCCCACCTCTGCCCCCGAGCAGCCAGGACTCTAGGGACCCTCATGCCAGAATCGATTTTGTGGACCTCTCACTGAGTCAAGGTCTGATCACTTCACCTGGGCTTCTCTCTGACCCCTGGATTCAAGCAGTCTCCCACCTTGACCTCCCAGGGTGCAGGACTGATAGGTGTGAGTAACAGTACCTGGCCCGGACTTGCACCTACTGTTGGCAGAGGCAACACAAAGGAATGCCCCAGAACCAAGGCCACTGCATTCCATGTAGCCAGGACCGTGGGCGCCACCATGCCTGATTCCGCAGTTAGCAATGAGGTCTCGCGATGTCACCCAGATTGGTCTCGTAACCCCAATCTTCAGTGGTCCCCCACTTCAGTTTCCATAAGCCACAGCCTGATTGTCTGCCAATCCACCATCTTTCAGGAAATCTAGGCCCAATCTGGGGCCTCCTTCCCAAATGTTCTCTGTCTGTTCGCGATGATCCCAACTCCATATACAATTGGATGCTCTTCTTTTTTATCCTTTTTTCCTTTTTTACGTTGAGTCAGTGTCTCACACCATCAGCCAGGTTGTAGGGCTGTGGCTCGCTTCCGGACACTGCAGCCTCAGTCTGCTGGACTCCGGCAAGCATTTCCATGGCCTTTTGAGGAGCCGGAATGATAGGCACGTGAATCCACACCCGGATCATTTGGGATGGAGTGTATAAATGAAGTCTCACCAAGTTGTGGGAGCAGGTCTCAGCCAGCAGGCTCTGGTCAGCCACTGGCCTTGGCCTCCCAATCTCTGGGATGACAAGGCTGATCCCCCAAGCCCATCCTCCTTCATCCTTCATCCTTCATCCAAAATGAACCAGAAGATCTGGCACGGTGGCCCATGCTTGGAATCCCAATTCTCTGGGAGCCCAAGGTGGGAGGATGGCTGGAGCCCAGGAGTCCAAGGCCAACCTGGGCCACACTGGTAGACCCCATCTCAGAAGCCATCCAAACAGGGGTTCTGGTGTCAAGATGCCCGTCATCTCAGTCAATCTGGAGCCTGAGGCAACAGGATCAACGGAGCCCATGATTTCGAGACTGGCAGTGAACGATGGTCATGTTACCAAGTGCCAACCTGGGCCACAGAGCCATACCTTGTCTTCAAAAACATCAGAATCGTACTGATTCTCAACTGCCCATGTTTTTTTCACAGGACAACTTGGTTTAGAGCCAGGCAGGAGAAAATGGAATTGGGGGAAAGAAGTGTCCACGAGTGATTGATGTGTCCCTGTCCTTTTTTGGCATAAGTTCCTCATGCTGCGTTGGAGGGTGAGACTGGTAGGGGCACATTGCTGACCTCGGAGAGGAGAGCCAGCATGAACCCTGTCAGGGAGCCTAGGAATTCCCGCACCAATGTGGGGACAGGAACTGGTGTGGTTTGGGGCTGTAAGGTGCCGAGCTTGGTGGTCCCTCCCATGCGAGTGGGGTTGGGGGGAAGAACTGAGGGAAGTAGAAAGGCAGGAGAATTTCTTTCTCTCTCTCTCTTTCTTTCTTTCTTTCTTTTCGTTTCTTTTCTTTCCTTACCAGGTTGCCCTGACTGATCTCAAACCTCACAACCCAGGCCATCCTCTCGACCTGATCCTCCCAAACTGCAGCGATCACAGGCTTTCCATTTGTTCGACATCCTTGTCTTCCTGCCTGGTCTTGAACTATGCACTGGAGGCCATCTGCCTGCCGAGGCCTGCCCTCACCCAAGGATTTCTAGGTTTGGCTTGTGGTCCAGGTGGGGGCTTGCTACGGTGTCCAGACTGGTCTTGAGATCCCGGGCTTCACTCATCTTCCCGCCTTAGCCTTCTCAATTGGCGAGGAGACAGTCGTCAGTTGCCCGGCTGTCCATGCCCCACCTGAATGTTTGAGAGTCATGCCCTCCCTTTCCCCAAGGTGGCCCCTGTGCCAGGCTCCACCGGGGTGGTTTGGAATGTGACTCCAGATGCCCTCTCTGGGGTCCCAGGTCATCAGAAGGGACCTGGCCTAGCATTTGGTGCCCAAGAGGGTTGTGGAGGCCGGGCAAGGGGCTCACACCTCTCATCCAGTCACTCTGGGAGGCTGAGGTGAGAGGATGGCCTGAGCCCCTGGGTTTGAGTCCATCTAGGGCACCATGGTGAGACCTCATCTCTACAAGAAGTTAAAAAATGAGTCGAGCGTGGTGGTGCATGCCTGTCGTTCTGTACACTTAGGAAGACACAGCAGAAGGATCGCTGGAGTTCCACGGGTGAAGGTCGAGGTAACTGAGAGCAGACCTCTGCACTCCGGCCTGGGTGAAAGAGTGGGACTCTGACTCAGAATAATAATAGCAACCACCACCACCACCACAAGCACAGACCAGGTTCACGGGCTCCACCTGGGATCCTGGCCCTTCAGATGCCCAGGTGAGTGGACAACCTGAGACTGTGGGTTCAAAAGCAGCCCGGAACATGGTGTGTGACCTTATTTCCACCATCAAAAGTAAATCCAAAGATTAGCTGGGCGTGGTTGTGCAGGCCTGTGGTTTCAGCCAATTGGGGTCCAAGGAGGGAGGATCGCTTGAGCCCAGCAGGTGGCATCTGTGGAGGCAGTGCCTCTGCACTATGACCAGTGTGACAGAGTAGGATTCCAACTCCAAATAATAATAATGACCACCACCACCACCACCCCTGTCACCAAGCGCAAGAAGATATCTTCAGGGATGGAAGAAGAAAGGGCACTTTCCAGCCTGTCACTCACAGGAGGTTTCAAAGGCGGCTACTGGCCACGTCTGTCCCATGCCTTTGACCATGCATCCCAGAAGGCCTGCCTCCACTGTCCACACTTGTGTTCTATGGCAAAGATGCATGTAAGCTCACAGAAGAGATGGCCCCGAATGAGGGCGGCTGTCGGGCACAGAGTGTTTAAGGTGGTCCTGCAACACCACAGCCAGCCCAGTTTCTGGTCGCCTTGTCTGCCACCTTCAAGCCAGGGGAGGTCTCCATCCTCTCCCAATCTCCCCATCGTCCCCCACCCCATGCAGACCTTTCCTTGGGGAGTCATGGACGCCCATTGTGACACATGTGGGAGACATCTTATTTGTCTCTGGAGACTCCATGGGCCAATCTGGGGCACAGTGGCATGATCGTGGCTCCCAGGGTCTCAGCCTGTGGAGCTCAGGCAGTCCTCACACCTCGGCTCCTGAGCAGACAGAACAACCACGTCAGACACTATTTTGGAGACCTCTTACTGAGACAATGTTTGGCCACTTTGCCCAGGCTTGTCTCCAACCCCTGAGCTCAGGCAGCCTCCTGCCTCAGACTCCCAGGGTTTGGGACTGAAAACCTTGCACCACAGTGCCTGGCCTGGACTCGCACATACTGTCAATGGGGGTGACGCCTCAGCCACTCCGGAGACTGAGGTGGGAGGATCACCAGATCCCACAATTTCGAGGATGGCAGGGAATAACAGTCATGTCCCTGGGCCCCAGCCAGGGCCACAGAGCCAGACACTGTCTCCAAAACATGAGAATCATACAGAGCTTCTCCACTGTGCATGGTGTGTTCACAGGGCAACTGACTTTAGAACCAGGAAATGTGTGATTGGGGAAAAATATCCCCATGTGAGTGATGTGTCCCTGTCCTTACTTGGTGGAAGTTCCCAATCGTCCCCCACCCACACGTACCTTTCCTTGGAGAGCCATGGATGCCCTTCATGAGACACATGGGAGGTATCTTATTTGTTACTAAAGACTCTGTGGGCTGGTCTGTGGCACAGCAGAATGATTGTGGCTCTTGAGGCCTCAACCTGCAGGGCTCAGTCAGTCCTCACACCTTGGCCCCCAAGCAGCCGGGACTCTGGGGACAACCAGGACAGACACCATTTTGGAGACCTCTCACCGAGACGATGTCTGGCCACTTCACCCGGGCTGGTCTCTGACCCCTGGGATCAGGCAAACTCTTGCCATGGACTCCCAGGGTGTGGGGCTGAAATCCATGCACCACCATGCCTGGCCTGGACTCGCATGTACTGTTGGCAGGGGTGACACCTTGGCCACTCCAGAGGCTGAGGCAGGAGGATTGCCAGAGTCCACTATTACGAGGATGACAGTGAACAACGGTTATGTCCCTGGGCCCCAGCCTGGACCACATAGCCAGACAGTCTCCAAAAACATGAGTATCGTACACAGCTTTTCAGCTGTGTGTGGTGTGTTCACAGGTCGACTGACTTTGAGTCAGGAAAAATGGGATTGCGGGGAAAAAATGTCCTGGAATGAGGGATGTGTCTGTGGACTTTCTTGGCGGAAGGTCCTCATTGTTGCATCAGAGTGTCTGCCTGCCTGGGGCACATTTCTCACCTCGGAGAGGAGTGCCGGCAGGAACCTGGCCAGGGACTGTGGGAACTTCAACACCAAAGCGGGGGCAGCCATTTGGGGAGGCTTGGGGTTGAAACATGTTGAACTTGGGGGACCTTCACATGTGGGAGGGGGTGAGGCAAAGAACTGAGGTGAGAAAGTTTGCAGGAGAATGGAATTTGTTCTTTCTTTCCTTTCTTCCTTCCTTCCTTTCATTCTTTCTTCCCTTTCTTTCTTCCTTCCTTCCTCCCTTTCTTTCCTTCCTTCTTTCTTTCTTTCTTTCCTTCTTTCTTTCTTTCTTTCTTTCTTTCTTTCTTTCTTTCTTTCTTTCTTTCTTTCTTTCTTTCTTTCTTTCTTTCTTTCTTTCCTTTCCTCACTAGGCTGCTCTCAAACCACCCAACTCAGGCCATCCTGAGGGCCTGGGCCTCCCAAACTGCTGCAATCACAAGTTTTCCATTTGGTCGACATCCTGGTCTTCCTTATGGCCTTGAACAATGTGCCAGAGGTGATCCTTCTCCTGAGGCTTGCCATCACCCAAGGTTTTCTAGGTTTTGCTTGGGTAGAGGTTTTGGCTTGCTATCATGTCCAGCCTTTTCTCAAGTTCCCCGACTCCAGTCATCTTCCTGTCTTGGCCTCCCTGAGTGCCAAGGAGACAGACATGAGTCGCCCAGTCATTCCACTACACCGAAGGTTTGAGACTCATGCCCGCCCTCCCTTTCACTGAGGCGCACCATGGGAATGGTGAGCGGTTCCCCCCTGGGGAAGAAGGTGGGAAGAAGGGTGGTTGCCCTGGCAGAGACACATCCATGTGTCATGTGCTTCCCCTGTGATGGGCTTGACTGGCTTTCGGTTTGCCCTCTTAGGGGTCCCAGGTAGTTGGAGGAAACCAGCCTCACTGAAGTCCCAAAGAGTGGGGTGGAGGCTGAGCATGGGGGATCATGCCTGTCATCTCCGTACTCTGGTAGGCCAAGGCAAGAGGATGGCCTGAGCTCCTGTGTTTGAGACCACCCCGGGCACCTTGGCGAGACTTCATCTATACTAAAGCCAAAAAAATGAGCCAAGCTTGTTGATGCAGGCCTTTCAATCTGATCACTCATGAGGCTGTGGTAGGAGGATGACTGGAGCCCAGCCAGTGGAGACCACAGTGGCCGAGAGCAGGCTCCAGTGCTATGGCCTGGGAGACAGAGTGGAACTCCAACTCAGAATAATAATACAAACCACCACCACAACCACAGGCCAGGATCAGGGGCTCAGTCTGCAATTCTGGCCATTTGGAGACCCAGGCGAATGGACAGCAGGAGAATGCAGGTTAAACATCATACTGAGACAGTGTGCAAGACCTCATATCAGCCATCAAAAATAAATCCGAAGATAAGTTGTGTGTGGTGGCGCTGGACTGTGGTTCCAGCCACTCTGTGGATGGAAGTGAGAGGGCACTTAGGTGTGGCCAGAGGAGTAGGCAGTGGCTGTGACAGTGCCCCTGTGCTCAAATTTTACAGATGGGAATTCGACTCCAAATAATAATAATCACCACCATCACCACCACCATCACCCCTGCCACCCAGCGCATGGTGTCAACCTCAGGGATGGGAGAGAAAAATGCACTTACTGGCCTTTGGTTTGTGGGAGATTTCAAAGGTGGCCACTGGGCTTGTCTATTCCACACCTTCAGTCACGTGCCCCAGAAGGTCTGCCTCCACATGTGTGCCCCACAGGAAAGATGTGTGTAAGCTCACGGAACAGACGGCCCTGAGCTAGGGCGGCCATTGGGCACAGAACGATCATGGTGGTCCAGCAATGCCGCTGCCAGTCCAGGTTCTGGCCACCCTGTCTTCCACCTTCCAGCGTGTGGAGGAACCCTTCCTCTCCTAATCACACCATCATCCCCCAGCCATGCAGACTTTTCCCTTGGGAGCTATGGACACCCATTGTGATGCATGTGGGTGGCGTCTTTTGTGTTTCCAGAGTCTCCATGTGCCGGGCTGGGGTGCGGGAGCACGGTTGTCTCTCCCAGGGCCTCGACCTCGGGGCTCAGGTGGTCCTTCCACCTTGGCCTTTGAGCAGCCAGGCATCTGTGGGTCATCATGCCAGACCCAAATTTGGAGACCTCTCACCGAGATGAGGTCTGGCCACGTTGCCCAGGCTGCTCTGTGATCCCTGGACTCAGGCAGCCTCCTGTCTCCACCTCCCAGCGCGTGGGGATGAAGGCCTTGAGTCATAGTGCCCGGCCTCGACTCGCACACTATGTCATGGTGAGCGATGCCAAGGAACACACAAGGGAGGCCACTGCATCCTGTGTAGCCAGAACTGTGGGTGCATCCATGTACAAATTCAGAAATTCAGTGTTCACGTTGCAGGGAGTGATGGGGTCTCGCTACATGCTCCAGGTTGGTCTTGAACTCCCAGGCTACAGGTGTCCCCCATCTTGGCCTGACAAAGCCACAGCCTTATTGTCTGCCAATCCACCATCTTTTGGGAACTCTAGGCCCAAGCCTGGTGCCTCCTTCCCAAAAGATCTCTGTTCACGATGATTCAAACTCCATACACAAATGGATGCTTTTCTTTTGTTTCCTTTTTTCATTTTTTCCTTGGGTCAGTGTTTCTCTCCATCACTTAGCTTGGAGGGCATTGTCTCTCTCCCAGCCACCACAGACTCGGCCCACCAGACTCCAATGAGACATTCCCCAGCCTTCCGAGGAGCCAGAACTACAGGCGCAAGCCACCACACCCTGCTCATTTCTGATGGAGGGTAGAGATGAGGACTTGCCAAGGTTCCCCATGTGTGTCTTGGCCCTTAGGATTGGGCAGGCCACTGGCCACAGCCTCCCAAAGTGCTAGGATGACAAGGCTGAGCACCCGAGTCCAACCTTGATCATTCATCGAAAATGAACCAGAAAACCTGGTGCAGTGGCCCACACCTGGAATCCCACCACTGTGGGAATCTGAGGCCAGAGGATGGCTGGAGAGCAGGAGTGCAAGGCCAACCCAGGCCATGCAATAAGGCCATCTCCTCACCCATCCTAACGGGGGTCTGGGGTTGAGTTGCCAGTCATCCCAGCGACTCCAGAGGCAGAGGCCAGAGAATCACCAGAGCCTGCGATTTTGAGGCTGGCAGTGAACAACAGTCATGTCCCCAGGCCCCAGCCTGGGCCACAGAGCCAGACCCTGTCTCCGAAAATATGAGAATCATACAGATTCCCAACTGTGCATGGTGTGTTCACAGAGTGACTGGCTTATTAGCTAGGATAAATGGGCAGGGAAGGAAGAAATGTCCCCAGTGAGAGATGAGTCCCTGGACTTCCTTGGCGGAATGTTCTCGTTACTGAGTGGGATGGTGGACTTGCCTGGGGCACATTTCTACCCTCATATAGGAGAGAAGGCAGAAAGCCGGCCAGAGAGCCTCAGGAATTTGCACACCAAAGCACAGGCAGCCATGGGAAGGATTGGCGCTGGAGGGCATCAAGCTTGGGGTACTCTCATATGTGGGGTGTTGAGGATGGAAGGACTGAGGGAAGGTTTGCAGAAGAATGGATTCATTTGGTGACATATTTTATTTCTTTCTTTCTTTCTTTCTTTCTTTCTTTCTTTCTTTCTTTCTTTCTTTCTTTCTTTCTTTCTTTCTTCTTTCTCCCCTCTCTCTCCTTTGTTCCCTCACAAGGTAGTCCTGGCGGCTCTCAAACAGCCCAACTGGGTCCCTCCTCTCGGCCTCAACCTCCCAAACTGCTGTGATCATAGGCTTTCAATTTCATCGACATCCTGATCTTCCTTCCTGGTCTTGAACACTGGGCCTGAAGTGATCCTCCTGCTGATGCTTGCCCTCACCCCAGGTTTTCTGGGTTTTGCTTCTGGTTGAGGTGGGGGCTTCCTATGGTGTCCAGCATGGACTCGATCTCCCGGGCTCCAGCCAACTTACCGTCTCAGCCTCCCCAAGTGCCGAGGAGACAATCATGAGATGCCCAGCCATCCCTTCCCCCCTGAAGATTTGAGTCACATTCTCCATTTCCTGTAGGTGGCCCCTGGGAGGAGCCTGTGAGTCAACACTGGGGAACAAGGAAGGAAAAGGGGTGGGTGCCCAGGTGGGGACATGCTCCTGCACCAGGTGCTACCCCTGAGTAAGGCTCGGTGGGCAACTCTGACCACACTGTCCGGGGACCTGGGTCATCAAAAGGGAGTGAGCCTCCCATGGCACCCTGAGAGTGGTGTGGGACTGGTAGTAGGGGCTCATGCCTCTCATTCTGGCACTCTGGGAGGCTGAGACATGAGGATGACCTGAGCCCTCGCATTTGAGACCTATCCGGGCATCTTGGGAAGACAACCTCTCCAAGAAGCCAAAAAAATTAGCTGAGCATGGTGGTGCATGCCTAACGTTACAGCCACTCGGGAAGCTGGGGCAGGAGGATCACGGGTTCCTAGCCATTGGAGGCCTTGGTGGCCAAGAGCGGGCCCCTTGCTCCAGTCTGGGTCACATTGTGGGTCTCTGACTTAGAATAATAATAAAAACCACCACGACCACCACAACCACAGGCCAGGCTCAGGAGCTCAGCCTGGCATCCCAGCCCTTTGTAGGCCCAGGTGAGTGGATGGCCTGAGCCCGAGGGCTCAACACCAGCCTGGGGCACTGGGTGAGACCTCACCTCAGTCATCAAAAATAAATTTAAAGATTAGCCAGGTGTGATGGAGCTGACCTGTGGTTCCAGCCACTCAAGGAACTCAGGCTGGAGGATTGCCTGAGCCTGGCATGGTGACCGTGAGCATGCCCCTCCCTTCGGCCTTGGCAACAGAGCAGGATTCCAACACCAAATAATAATAATCACCAGTACCACCACCACCACCACCCCTGACACCCAGCACGAGCAATCACCCTCAGGAATGGGAGAGGAAAAGGCACTTTCCAACCTGTCATTCACAGGAGATTTCAAAGGTGGCCACTGGGCATGTCCATGCTACACCTTCAGCCATGCATTCCAGAAGGCCAGCCTCCACCCTCCACACTCGTGCCCTATGACAAAGATGCATTTGAGCTCACAGGACAGACGGCCCCATCTTGGGAGGCCCTCGGGCACAGAGCGATCAAGATGGTCCCACAACACGGTGGCCTTCCCAGGTCTGGTCTATTGGTCTGTCATTTTTGGGCAGGGTGATGGCCCCTTCCTCTCATGATCCACTCCATCCTCCCCCTTTAACGTTGACGTTTCCCTGAGGTGCCATTACGCCCATCGTGATGCACATGGGAGGTGTCTTTGTTGTCGCTGTAGTCTCCGTCATCAGGCCTATACTGCAGTGGCACGATTGTCACTCCCAGGGCCTCTACTTCAGGGGCTCAGGTGATCTACCCTCCTCGGCCCCCGAGCAGCCAGGACTCAGTGGCCCAGCATGGCTGACTCGATTTTGGGGATCTCTCACGGATTCGAGGTCTGGACAGGTTGCCCGGGCTGGTCGGTGACACTGGGGCTCATGCAGCTTCCTGACTCGGCCTCCCAGGGCTGGGGCTGATGACCTTGAGCCATGGTGTCCAGCCTGGACTCGCAAGTTCTGTTGGCAGGGCAACACAAAAGCACGCCCCGGGATGGAGGCCACTGCATATCTTGTAGCTTGGACCCTAGAAGCCACCATGCACAACTCTAGTGTTTGTGTTCCAGGGAGTGACAAAGTCTCACTACGTCATCCAGGCTGGTCTCAAATTCTCAGGCTCCAGTGGTTCCCTGCCTCAGCCTCCCAAAGCCACAGCACAATTGTCTGTGGATCCACTATCATTCCAGAACTCTACATTCAAGGCTGTGGTCTCCTTCCTGAATGATCTCTGTCTGTTCACGATGATCCAAACCCCCTACATAAATGGATGCTCTTATTTTCTTTCCTTTTTTTGAGTCAGAGTCTCACTCTCTCACCCAGGCTGGAGGACAGTGGTTCACTCCTGGCAACTGCAGCCTCAACCCACTGAACTCCAGCGAGCCTTCTCCCCTGGCCTTCTGAGGAGCTGCAACGACAGGCATGTGCCACCACCCCTGGGTCATGTGGGATGGAGGGTTGAGTGGAGGTCTGGCTGAGTTCCCCAGGTGCATCTCAGACATGTGGGCTGGGTCTGGCCACTGGCCTTGGCCTCCCTAAGTGCTGGGATGATGAGGTTGAGCCCCTGAGTCTGACCTCGATCCTTCATCAAAAACAAACCAGAAGACCAGCCACAGTGGCCCACAACTGGCATCCCAGCACTCTGAGAGTCAGAGACGGGAGGATGTCTGGAGCCCAGGAGCTCAAGGCCAGCCTGTGCACTGCAGGGAGTCCTCATGTCCTCATGCATCCAAACAGGGGATCTGGGTTTGTGGTGCCTATCGTCCTGGCCACTCAAGAGGCTCAGGTGGGAGGATCACCAGAGCCCTGATTTCAAGGCTGGTGATGAACGACTGTCATGTCCCCAAGAATGAGTCTGGGCCACAGATCCAGACCCTGTCTACAAAAACATCAGAATCACACACATTCTCAACTTCACGTTGTGAGTTCAAAGGGCGACTGGGTTTAGAGCCAGAAAAAGTGGGACTGGGGGGAAGAAATGTCCTCGGGTGAGGGATGTGTCCCCAGCCTTTCTTGGCATATGGTTCTCACTGTCGAGTCAGAGTGACAGCCTCCCTGGGGCACATTTCTTATCTCAGAGTGAAGAGCCGGCACGAACCCGGCCAGGGAGCCTTGGGAATTCCTGCAACAAAGCAGGGCCTGCCATTGGAGGGTGATTGTGGACGGAAGGTGCAGAGCTTGGGGGACCCTAGTATGTGGGGGGGGTGGGAAGGATGTACTGAAGGCAGAAGTTTTGGAGGAGAATGGATTTCTTTGTTGACTTAGATTTTCTTTCTTTCTTTCCTATCTCTCTCTCTCTCTCTCTTTTGTTTCCTCACTTAGTAGCCCTGGCTGATCTCAAACTGCTCAACTTGGGCCTTCCTCTTGGTCTCAGCCTCCCAAACCATTGCAATCAAAGACTGTCCATTTGGTCAACATCCTGGTCTTCCTTTATGGTCTTGAACTCTGGGCCTGAGGAGATCCTCCCTCCAAAGCCAACCCTCATCCAAGGTTTTATGGGTTTTGCTTTGGGTCGAGGTGGGGGCTTGCTATGGTGTCCAGACTGTTCTCAGCTCCCGAGTCCTGGCCATCTTCCCATCTCCTCCTCCCTGAGTGCTGAGGAGACAGGCGTGAGTCACCTGGCTGGCCCCTCCCTGACGGTTTGAGTGTCTCACCCTTCCTTTCCCCAAGGTAGCCCATGGGATGAGCAAGCCAGTTCACCCTGGAGTATGAGGTGTTCGGAGGTGTGGGCGCCCTGGTGGAAACACGCCCCTGTGCCAGGCACTCCCAAGTGGCGGGCTTGGTGGACTACTCCAGCTGCCCTCTCCAGGGTCCTGAGTCGTCTGAAGGTAGTGGACCTCATGGTTGGGCCCCGAGAGGGGTGCGAAGACTGGGCTCAGGGGCTCACACCTGTCACCCTGGTGTCTTGGGAGGCCGAGGCAATAGTATGACCTGAGCCCCCAGGTTCGAGACCAGCCCCGGCACCTTGGCGAGAACTAATTTCTACAAGAAGCCAAAAATATAAGCCAAGCTTGGTGGCACACGCCTGTCTTTGTACCCACCTGGGAGGCCGCAGTGGGAGGATCTCTGGAGCCCAGCCCGTGAAGGACACAGTTGCCAGAGCTGGCCCCTGTGCTCCGGCATGGGCCACAAAGTGTGACTCCAAGTCAGTATGATAATACCAACCACTGCACAACCCCAAGCCAGGTTCTGGGGCTCAGCCTGGCATCCAGGCCTTTCAGAGGTCGAGGTGAGTGAACAGCCTGAGCCTGTGGGTTCAAGACCAGCCTGGGACACTGGGCGAGACCTCCTCTCGGCCATCAAAAATGAATCCAAAGATTAGCTGGGTGTGGTGGTGCAGGCTTTTGATTCCAGCCACTCAGGGGGCCATTGTGAGACAATTGCCTCAGCCTGGCAGGTGAGTATGCGGTGGCCGTGAGCATGTGTCTGCACTAAGACTTGGGCAACAGAGTGGGATTCTGACCCAAATAATAATCACCACCACCACCACCTCCCCTGCCACCCAGTGCTAGGAATCACCTTCAGGGATGAGAGAGAAAAAGGCACTTTCCCCGCTGTCATTTGCAGGAGTTTTCAAAGGTGGCCACCGGGCCAGTCTGCCCCACGCCTAAAACCACAGGTCCCAGAAGGGCTGCCACCACCCTCCACACTCATCTCCCATGGCAAAGACACATGTGATCTCACAGAACAGACAGCATCGAGATAGGGCGGTCATCAGGCACAGAGCAATCACAGTGGTCCAGCAACATCACAGCCACTCAGGTTCTAGTCGTCTGGTCTGCCAGGCTCGAGTGGAGGAGGGCCCTTTCCTCTCCTGATCACTCCATTGTCCACCACCCATGCAGATTTTTTGCTGGGAAACCGTGGACACCCATCGTGATGGATGTGGGAGGAATCTGTTTTGTCACCGTAGTCTCTGTCGGCCTGGCTGGGGCATGGCAGCATTATAGTGGTTCCCAGGGCCTTGACCTGTGGGGCTCAGGAGGTCCTCCCCCTTCAGCCTCCAAGCAGCCATGACTCTGGTGGCCAAAACGCCTGACTATTTTGAAGACCTCTTGCTAATACAAGGTCTGTGCAGGATGCCCGGGCTGGTCTCTGACCCCTGGTCTCAGGCAGCCTCCTGCCTCGGCCACCCAGGGCATGAGGCTAACGACTGTGAGCCATGGTGCCGGCCTGGATTCACACATTCTCTTGGAGGGGACAATGCAAAAGAATGCCCTGGGATGGAGGCTACCACTCCCGTGTAACCGGAACCTCCGGCACCATTACGCGTGACTCCAGTGTTTGTGTTCTGGGGAGCAATGAGATCTCGTTACGTGGCCCAGGTTGGTCTCGAATTCCCGAGCTCCAGCAGTCCCCCACCTCAACTCTCAAAGACAAAGCCCGATTGTCTGACAATCCACCATCATTCGGGAACTCTAGACCCAAGGATGGGGCCTCCTTCCCAAATGATCTCTGTTCACGATCATCCCAACTCCATACACAAAGGAAAACTCTTCTTTTCTTCCTTTTTTTTGATTCGGTGTCTCACTCCATCACCTAGACTGGAGGGTAGTGGCTCATTCTCCTCCATGGCAGGGTGACTGGCTTTAGAGACAGAAAAAATGGGAATGGGGGAAGAAATTTCCCCATGTGAGGGATGTATCCCTGGCTTTTCTTGATGGAAAGTCCTTGTTGCCGAGTTGGAGGGCCGGCCTGTCTGGGGCACATTTCTCACCTCGAATAGGAGAGCTGGCAGGTACTCAGCCAGGGATGGTCAGGAATTCACAAACAAAGCAGGAGCAGCCATTTGGGGGTCTTAGGTCTGTAAGGTGCCGAGCTTGGGTTACCCTAACATGTGGGTGGATGGGACAGAATGTTTGCAGGTAATGCAATTCTTTCTTTCTTTACTTCTTCCTTGCTTCCATCCTTCCTTCCTTCCTTCCTTCCTTCCTTCCTTCCTTCCTTCCTTCCTTCCTTCCTTCCTTCCTTCCTTCCTTTCTTTCTTTTCTTTCCTCACTAGGTTGCCCAGACTGCTCTCAAACCCCCCAACTCAGGCCATTCTGTTGGCCTGGGCCTCCCAAACTGCTGTGACCACAGGTTTTCTATTTGGTCGACATTCTGGTCTTCCTTCGTGGTCTTGAACTGTGGCTGGAGGCGATCCTCCCCCTGAGGCTTGCTGTCACCCAAGGTTTTCTAGGTTTTGCTTGAGTCAAGGTGGTGACTTTCTATGGTGTCCAGCCTTGTCTCAAGTTCCCCTGCTCTGGCCATCTTCCCATCTTGGCCTTCCCAAGTGTCAAGGAGACAGGCATGAGTCACCCGACCATCCCTGGCTCACCAAAGGTGTGAGAGTCACACCATCCCTTTCAATGAGGAGAGCGGAGGTGTGCTCACCCTGGCAGAGACATGGCCATTTGCCAGGTGCCCCTCTCATGAATGGCTGGGCCAATAATTCATCCACCAACTCTGGGGTCCCAGGTCATCAGAAGGGAGCGGGCCTTGCAGTGGTCCCTGAAAGTGGTGTGGAGGCTGGGCACGGTCTCACGTCTGTCATCCCAGCTCTCTAGTAGGCCGAGGCAAGAGGATAGCCTGAGACCCCGGGTCTGAGACTAGCCCAGGCACCTTGCAAGACCTCATCTTTACAAGAAGACAAAAAAAATAAGCCGAGCTTGGTGGCACAGGCCTTTCATTCAGACAACTCAGAAGGTCATAGTGGGAGTATCCTGAGCCCAGTCAGTGGAGGCTGCAGTGACCAAGAGTGGGCCCCAGTGCTACGGCCTGGGACACAGAGTGGGACTCCAACTCAGAATAATAATACCAACCACAACCACCACCACTACCACAGGCCAGGCTCAGGGGCTCAGCCTGGCATCCTGGCCCTTCAGAGTCCCAGGTGAGTGGAGAGCAGGAGGTTGCTGGTTTGACACCAGTCCAGGATACAGGGAGAGACCTTGTATTGGCCATCAAAAATAAACCCAAAGATTATTCAGGCGTAGTGGCGCAGACCTTGTTTCCAGCCAGGGAATCCAGGTGGGATAATCACCTGAGCCCGGCAGGTGGAGTCCACAGTGACTGTGAGCATGCCCCTGTGCTTCAGTCTTACAAAGTGGGAATCTGACTCCAAATAATAATATTCACCACCATCATCACCACCACCCCTTCCACCCAGCACGAAGAGTCACCCTCAGGGAAGGGAGAGGAAAATGCACTGACCAGCCTGTCATTCACAG
Organism: Carlito syrichta; assembly: GCF_000164805.1. Taxonomy (NCBI): domain Eukaryota; kingdom Metazoa; phylum Chordata; class Mammalia; order Primates; family Tarsiidae; genus Carlito; species Carlito syrichta. The sequence continues at coordinate 82,942 of NW_007261769.1, read as the reverse complement.
GAAATTTCCAAGGTGGCCACTCGACACTATCCTGCGCCTTCAGCCAAGCAACCCAGAAGCGTTGCCTCCACCCTCCACATTGGTACCCCACAGGAAAGACCTGTGTGAGCTCACAGAAGAGACGGCCTCAAGCTGTGTGTGCATCAGTCATGGAGCAGTTAAAGTGCCCCGGCAACACTGCGGCCAGCCCAGGTTCTTGTCGTCCTGTTTTCCACTTTTTGGTGTGGGGAGGGGGTCCTTCCTCTCCTGATCACACCATCGTCCCCCGCCCATGCAGCCCTTTCCCTGGGGAGCCATGGATGCCCATCGTGATGCACGAGGGAGTTGTCTTTTGTGGGCTAGAGTCTCCATCTGCTGGGCTCGTGCACAGGGGCATGATCCTGGCTCCCAGGGCCTTGATCTGCAGGGTTCAGGTGATCCTCCTGCCTTGGCCCTGAGCAGCCAGGACTCCGTGGTCCATCACACCTGTCCTGATTTTGTGGATCTCTCGCCAAGATGAGGTCTGCTACATTGCCCAGGATGCTCTCTGAACCCTGGGATCAGGCAGCCTCCCGCCTCTGCCTCCCAGAGCACGAGGCTTACGGCCTTGAGTCACAATGCCTGGCCTTGCCTCATATGTTTGTCAGCGTGGGCGATGGACGAAGGCCACCACACCCATGTAGTCATTACCAGGGGCATCACCACACATGACTCCAGTGTTCACATCTGGGGAGTAATGAGGTCTTGCTATGTGGTCCATGCTGGTCTTGAACTCCTGGGTTCCAGCTGTCCCCCACCTCAGATTTTCAAAGCCATAGCCGTATTTTCTGTCCATCGATGATCTTTTGGGAACACTAGGCCCAAGACTGGGCCTCCATCCCAAATGATCTCTGTCTATTCATGATGATCCCAACTCCATACACAAATGAATACTCTTTTTTTTCCCTTTTTTTCTTTAAGTTGTAGTTTCACTCCATAGCCCAGGCTGGAGTGCGGTGACTCTATCCCAGCCACCACAGACTCGGCCTGTGGGGCTCCGGTGAGATTTTCCCCAGCCTTCCAAGGAGCGGAACTACAGGCGTGTGCCACCACACCTGGTTCATTTCTAATGGAGGTTAGAGATGAGGACTTGCCAAGATTCCTGGGCAGGTCTTGGTCCATGGGCTCAGGCTGGCTGCTGGCCTCAGCCTCCCAAAGCACGGGGATGAAGAGACTAAGCCCTCGAGCTCGGCCTCGATCTTTTGTTGAAAACGAACCAGAAGGCCTGGCATGGCAGCTCACATCTGGTATCCCAGCACTCTGTGAGGCTGAGGCATGAAGATGGCTTGAGAGGAGGAGCCCAAGGCCAGACCGAGGCACACAGGGAGACTCCATCTCTGCACCCATCCAAACAGGGGTTCTTGCGTCATGGTGCTGGTCATTCCAACCTCTCCCGAGTCCTAGGTGGGATGATCGCCAGAGTCCACAATTTGGAGACTGCCAATTTGGAAACAACAGTCATGTCCCCGGGCCACAGCCTGGGCCACAGATCAAGACATTGTCTGCAAAAACATCAGAATCCTACACAGATTCTCAACTGTGCATGGTGTGTTCACAGGGTGACTGGCTTTGCAGTCATGAAAAATGCGATTGGGGTTGAAGAAATGTCCCCAGTGAGAGATGTGTCCTTGGCCTTTCTTGGCAGAAGATCCTCTGCTGAGTCACATGGTCGACCTGCCTGGGGAACATTTCTACCCTCACAGAGGAGAGCTTGCAGGAAGCTGGCCAGGGAGCCCTGTGAACTCTTACACCAAAGCAGGGTCAGCCATTGGGGGGTTGGGGCTTGAAGATGCAAGGCTTGGGGGACTCTCGTATGTTGGGGAGGCGGGGGGAAAGGAGTGAGGGAAGAAAGTTTGCAGGAGAATGAATTTCTTTGTTGACTTAGATTTTCTTTCTTTCTTTCTTTCTTTCTTTCTTTCTTTTCCTCTCTCTCTCTCTCTTTTGTTCCCTCACTAGGTAGTCTTTGCTGCTCTTACACCCCCCAACTTGGGCCTTCCTCTTGGCCTCTTCCTCCCAAACTGCTGTGATCACAGGCTTTCCAGTTGGTCGACATCCTGGTCTTCCTTCCTGGTCTTGAACTCTGGGCCTGAGGTGAACCTCCTGCTGAGGTCTGCCCTCACCTGAGGTTTTCTGGGATTTGCTTGGGGTCGAGGTTGGGGCTTGCTATAGTGTCCAGCCTTGTCTCAGCTCCTTGTCTCTGGCCATCTTCCCATCTCAACCTCCCTGAGTGCACAGGAGACAGGTGTGTGTAGCCCAGCCACCCTCTCACAATGAATGAGAGTCATGCTCTCCCTTTCCCTGAGAGGGCCTCTGGGAGGAGTGATCATGTGCACCCTGGGAAATGGGACAGGTGGAGGTGTGGGAGCTCTGGCAGAGACACACACCTGACCCAGGCACTCCTTCTTGGCTGTCGCTACAGGCACCTCTGGATGCCTACTCCAGGGTCCCAGGTCTTCTGAAGCGAGTGGGCCTTGCAGTGGGGCCCCAAGATGTGTGTGAAATCCAGGTACAAGGGGCTCACGCCTGTTACCCCAGCACTATGGAAGGCTGAGGCGAGAGGATGGTTTGAGACCCTGGGTTCGAGACCTACCCAGGCACTTTGGTGAGACATCATCTCTACAAGAAACCAAAAAACTGAGCTGAGCATGGTGTCGCATGCCTGTCATTCTGGCCACTTGGGAGGTTGCAGTGGGAGGATTGACCATGTCCATTGTGTGGAGGCCATGGTGGCCAAGATCAGGCCACTGCACTCTAGCCTGTGCAACATATGTGTCTTCAACTCAGAATAATAGTACCAACCACCACCACCGCAACCATAGGCCAGGCTCAGGGACTCAGCCTGGCATCCTGGACTTTGGAGGTGGAGGTGAGTGGAAAAGCTGGGCCTATGGATCCAAGACAAGCCCGGGACACTGGGCAAGAACTTGTCTCAGCCACCAAAACAAATCCAAAGATTAGACTGGCATGGGGGCACAGGCCTGTCATTCCAACCACTAGCTGGACTGAGGCAGGAGGATCACCAGAGCCCAGTAGGTGGAGTCCACGGTGGCTGTGAGCATGGCCCTGCACTCAGCCTGGGAGACAGAGTGGTATTCCGACTGCAAATAATAATCACCACCACCACCACCACCAACCCTGCCACCCAGTGCAATGAGTTACCTTCAGGGATGGGAGAGGAAAAGGCATTTTCCCATCTATAGTTCACAGGAGGTTTCAGGCTGGCCCCCAGGCACGTTCATCTCATGCCTTCAGCCACACATCCCAGAATGCCTGCCACCACCCTCCACACTCGTGCCCCATGGCAAAGACATGTGTGAACTCAAGGAACAGACCGCCACGAGTTGAGGGCGACTGTTGGGCACAGAGCAATGAAGGCTGTATGGCAATGCCGTGGCCAGCTAAGGTTCCGGTCACCTGGTCTGCTTCCTTTGGGCCGGGGAAGGGCCCCTTCCTCTCCCGATTACTCCATTGTCTCATGTCCACACGGCCATTTCCTTGGGGATCCATGGTCACTCGTTGTGATGCATGTGGGAGGCATCTTTTTTGATGCAGTGTCTCTGTTGCCCAAGATGGGGCACAGTGGCATGATCGTGACTCCTGTGGTCTCGACCTGCGGGACTCAGGTTGCCCTCCCAACTCAGCTCCCTAAAAGCCGGGACTCTGGGTGTCACCACGCCTGACACGATTTTAGGACCTCTCGCTGAGACGAAGTCTAGCCATGTCACCCCGATTGCTCTCTGACCCCTGGGCTCAGGTCACCTCCCGCCTCGATATCCCATGGCATGGGGCTGAAGACCATGAGCCATGGTGTCTAGCCTGGACTCGTATGTTCTGTCGACAGGTTTGACACAATGGAAGGCCCCGGAACAGAGGCCACCGCCACCCGTGTAGCCAGGATGCAGGCACCACCACGCGTGACTCCAGTGTTTGCATTCAAGGCAGCAATGAAGTCTAACTACATGGACCAGGCTGGTCTCACACTCCCGTGTTCCAGATTTCCGCCACCTCGACCCTGAAAGCCACAGTCCGATTGTCTGCTGATCCAATGTCTTTTGAGAACTCTAGGCTCAAACTACGGCTTTCTACACAAAAGATCTCAGTATGTTCATGATGATCCCAAATCCATAATTAAATGGATGCTCTTCTTCTTTTCCTTCTTTCCTTTTTTTCTTTGAGTCAGACTCTCACTCCGTCACCCAGTCGGGAGTGCAGTGTCTGCTTCCCAGCCACTGCAGCCTCGGGCTGCCTTGCTCTGGTGAGCCTTTCCCTGGCCTTCTGAGGAGCCAGAACGAGAGGGGCATGCCACCACGTCCCGCTCATTTGGGATGGAGGTTAGAGACACGTTCTCGCTGAGGTGCTCAGATGGGTCTCAGCCCTCGGGCTTGGACCAGCCACTGGCCTCAGTCTCTAAAAGCACTGGGATGATGAGACTAAGCCACCAAGCCTGTACTTGATCCTTTATTGAAAACGAACCAGAAGGCCTGGCATGGTGTCCCAGGCTTGGAATCCCAGTACTCTGGGAGACCGAGGTGGGAGGATGGCTGGATCCAGGAACTGAAGAACAACAATGGTCAAACAGGAGACCCCATCTCCACACCCACCCAAAATGGGGCGTGGTTAGAGGTGGCCATTATCCCAGCCTCTCTGGAGGTGGAGATGGGAGGATCGCCAGAATCTGTGATTTCGAGGTTAGGGATCAATGATGGTCATGTCCCCGGGTCCCAGCCTGGGCCACAGAGCCAGATCCTGTCTCCAAAAACATCAGAATCATACACAGATTCTCAACTGCGCATGGTGTGTTCACAGGATGACTGACTTTAAAGCCAGTAAAACTGCGACTGGGGGGATGAAATGTCATCAGGTGCTTTCTGCCGAGTCGTAGGGCTAGCCTGCCTGGGGTACAATTCTAACCTCAGAGAGGAGAGCTGGCAGGAACCTGGCCAGGGATCCTTGGAAACTCGTTCACTAAAGTGGTGGCAGCCCTTGGTGGAGTTTGAGCTGGAAGGTGCCGATCTTGTTGGACAAAATGTTTGCAAGAGAATGATTTATTTATTTATTTATTACCTTCCTTCCTTCATTTCTTTCTTTTTTTCTTTCTTTCCTCACTAGGTTTTCCAGGCTGCTCTCAAACAACCCAGCTAGGGCCTTCCTTTCCGATGGGCCTCCCAAACTGCTAGGATCACTGACTTGACATTTGGTCGACATCCTGGTCTTCCAGCCTAGTCTTGAATCTGGGTCAGAGGGGATCCTCCCACCGAGGCCTGCCCTCACTCAAGGTTTTCTGGGTTTTGCTTGCAGTCGAGGTGGGGACTTGCTATGGTGTCCAACCTGGTCTCAAGCTCCCGGGTTCTGGGATCTTCCCGTTTCAGCCTCCCAAGTGCCGAGGAGTCATGCGTGAGTCACCCGGCCGTCCCCACCTTCCAAAGTTTTGAGAGTCACCCACTCCCTTTCCCCAAGGCAGGCCCTGGGGAAAGCGAGCAGATCCACCCTGGGGAATGAGAAGAGTGGAGGGATGGGTGTCCCGGTGGAGGCATGCCCCTGTAATAGGCACTCCCCCTGTGGAGGGCTTGGCAAAACACTCCGGCTGACCTCTCATTGGTCCTGTGTCATCGTAAGGGAGCAGGCCTCACGGTGGGCCCCCGAGAGGAGTGTGGAGGCTGGACATGGGGGCTTATGCCTGTCATCCCAGCATTTTGGGATGCCAAAGTGTGAGGATTGCAGAGCCCCTGGGTTTGAGACCACCCCAGCTCATGGAAGAGACTGCCTTGAGCTAGGACTGCCGTTGGTCTCAAAGCAATCAAGGCAGTCCAGCAATGCCACTGCCAGTCCAGTTTCTGGTTGCCCTGTATGCCAGCTTCAGGTGGGGGGAGGGCCCCTTCCTCTACCAATCACTCCATCATCCCTCGTCCATGCAGACGTTTCCCTGAGGAGCCATGGACGCACATTATGACCCTCCTGAGAAGTGTCTTTTTTGTCGCCAGACTCTCCATCGGTTGGTCTGGGGCAGGGCGGCACGATTGTGGTTCCTGGGCTTCAACCTGCGGGGCTCAGGTGGTCCTTTCCCACCCTGGTTGCTAATTTATGGACAGAGTCCCCAGGCATCAATAAGTTAAGAAATCAGCATCTTGTCATCTGCCATTCTGGTAAGATATGAGGGGCTATCAGTTGCCATAGCATTTATACGGGAGTTTAAACAACCCAAAATATCAAGGAAGCATTCTGATTTTTTAAGTAAGCTAAAACGTATTGGAGGAGAACTAGAACAACCTGAAAAAGAAAAATTTTGATCAATAACAGTATTGAGTTGTGATTTCAAAAGAGTGGGTCCTCCTAATAATGAGGAATGATTAGTAAAAACAGTAATTATCTCAGCATCCCATGTAACAGGCTGGGATACTGGAAGGTTTGGGATATAAGCCCAGTAAGATATTTCCGAATAAATATGGCATGCTATAATTGCCAGCATAGTAACAAAAACAGTAGAGGGAGTGAGATATGTGTTTTGAGAGTGAAAGAGATCTTCGGTGTTGTGAGTGTGTGCCTTGATTTTTCCACAGGTGGGTGGTCTGCACTAGTAGAAACAGCTCGACTGTAACATCTGGGTTGAGGAGTGGGAGATTATGAACAATGAGATGTCTTCGGTCTAGTTTGTGGAGTTTGAAGTGGTTGTTGAATGGTGAGACATTTCAGCTTTGACACAACACCTTCTCTTCATCATCTGCATCCAAATCAGACTGATGATGTTATTTCTGTGTCATCTGTCTGTACATCAATGGGGGTGGTGGGCTGGACATGTCTAGTTAGACGATTCTGTACCCAAATAGGTTAGGGTAAGTCCTGGGGTAAAAACACAAGTATATCCTCTCCCACATGTTAAAAGGACATTGGTCCCTTTCCATTGACCTGCAAGAAGATTTTTCCATTTTACCATTGGTTTAACAGAATTCTCAGGATTTCAATGTCTTATCATAGCTGAATGTCCTTAGAGTCCAAATTGAGATGATTAATTACAAACATAGCATGATTGATGATATGATGGGGAGAACTATATGTGAATTCCCTTTCCAGTAATATAATTATATGATTATTTAACGTTTGATGAGCTCTCTCAACTATAGCTTGATCTTGAGGATCATACAGAATTCCTGTAGAATGAGACAAGCTAAACTGGATACAAAACGACTTAAAAGTTTTTGAAGCATAAGAGAAGCATTATCAGTTTTTAATTATTTAGGAATACCCAGCCATGAAAAACAAACGAATAATAGTTGGACTACTTTTTTATAGGCTTCCCCAGTTCTAGGGGAGGTTAAAATTACATGGGAAAATGTATCCACTGTCACATAAGAAATGACAATATTTTCAAAACTTTGGAGATGAGTAACATCCATTTGTCACAAAATATTAGGATTTAATCTGCCGGGGTTAACTCCAGAGGGGAGGGGGTTTTTAGAAGTAGGACATGTACAGTTTTTTATGATTTGGCTAGCCGTTTCTCTTGGAATGTGAAATTGGTGCCTTAAAGCTGCAGCGTTTTGATGATGAATTTTATGGGATTGCTGAGCTTGATTGACTTAAGAATCTACAAGGAGAGGACACATGACAAATTTTGTCAAGGCATCTTCTAATTGATTATGTTGATGTAGAGGTTTAGGGAATCCTAAATGAAATCTAATATGACCTATGTCATATGGTTGGTTTCTAATAATTATTAGTTGCTGTAATTGGATAAGGAAATCAAGAATAGTTGTCTTATTAACAGGAATGGTGGCTGTTTTAATATGAGGAAAGAGCCCTTTTATATAACAGGAATCAGTACAGAAAGACAATTTTCTCCTCTTAAATCAAGACGGTCACAAATCACAATTTCTCCCCCATGGTGCCAATTGACAGAGGTCTTTTGGCACCAAGGGGCAAATTTAAATTATCTAGATATTTTTCTTCATGATACCTAGCTGCTGCTGCTTTTTTTTTTTTTTTTGAGTTGGAATCTCATTCTGTCGACCAGACTGGAGTGCAGTGGCTGCTCCTGGCCACCGCAGCCTTGACCTGCTGGGCTCTGGCGATCCTTCCACCTCAGCCTTCCGAGGCTTCTTCTTCTTTAAGTTTTCCTTATCCCTATGGAGTATCAGATCATCATCAACAGGGGCAGTGCTAACATTGCCTGGGAAGGAACAGGGGTTAGTAAGGGAGTTCTTTCACCTGGTTCCTCTTTTACTTTAATGGGCGTTTTAATCAGCCTTTTGTTGTGGATCTAAGACATGTTTAATTATATTCCATAATGCAAAAGTATCTACAGACACTCGTTTCGGACCATGGAGAGTGTAATTCACTTTCAATTTCTGCCCAACCATTGTCCATGTTTCTAAATTAATGATGCCCTCTTCAGGGAACCAGGGGCACTATGATTTCACAAAATGTAGAAAACGAGATATTCGTGTAGATGAATCTTTATTTCCTCTTTCAGAAAGCAAAGGCATCAAAATTCTTATGAACAATTTTCTTTATTTAGATTCACTCTGGCCCATGACTGTAACATGACTCTAAAACTGCTTCCATTTCCTAGGTCTGCCTGTCTCTACAGAGGAATCTGCAGCACCTGAGGTAAAGTTCTATCCTTTCTGATTAAAGTAAGGCTTACATTTCAGGTCCCTTTTTGGATGCCACTTGCTGGAGTCTAGCTCCAGCAGGTCAGGGTTTCCTGAAGTAGGAACATCATCGGCGTAGGTGAAAACTTGGACACTGACTCTGTTGTTATGTTATACAGATGCCGATTTAGTTTTCTTTTCAAGTTCTTTTTATACTTTTAGTCACATGCCGTTTGACCTACAAACCCAGATGTATTTGGGGTTTTTTTAATCATTGGTCTAACTACGATGAAATACTGCCTGTCTTCCCTCAAATGTTTTGCAACGTATCCACTAATAGAATGTTTAAAGCATGCAATTTTTCACAATGTGATTTATTCAATTATAAACCCTTACCATCTAAATTTTTAACAACTTAATGTCCAGCTTATTATTTCCTAGTATTTTATTTTTTCAAAATACCATTACAAAGCCTTTTCTACTATTTCAGCACTCGTAATCATCACAACATTTTTCGTTATGCAAAAAATACCTATAAAACACTTCACAATTAGCAAAATGCAATGAAAACAATATCCCCAAAACTCCTAATTGGCAACCAACTTAAAAAACTAAAACTAATAAGCCTATTATGAAGCCACTCATGATGTTTATTATTTGTGTCTATAGTCTGCTGACAGAGATAATGAGAGCCGTAACACACATTCAACCCAAGGCACTCAGGGGTAGGAGAGTGCAAACTGCAGTTTTTAATCATTGTTGCAAGTTCAAGCACCAAAAGAGTGAGGACAGAGAAAGTCAAGTGGAGGGTCTTATCTCAGCAGAAAAATTTCCATTTCACTCATTGCTTGTTTTCTAATAGATCTTTTAATGGACTACTATTTTTTTTTGTATCTTCCAACTGTCCAGATACTGAGTGCAAACATAAGATGAGTAGAAGAAGCAGGGCCGATAGCTGCCCACAGTTGCCCTGAAACCTGGGGTCTTCAGCCTTCTAAACCCTGTCAATGTGAAGATCTCTGAGACTGGCTTCCAACACCAGGTATCAGAAGGGAGTGGGCCTTGCAGTGGTGCCTCAATTGGGGCTTGGAGGCCAGGTGCAGGGGCTCACACCTGTCATCCCGGTGCTCTGGATGGCTGAGGTGAGAGAATGGTCTGAGCCCCCGGGTTTGAGGGCCACCCGGGCACCTTGGCATGACATTTTCTCTATGAGAAGCCAAAAAAATGAACCGAGTGTGGTAGCTCACCCCTGTTGTTCTGGCCACTCCAGGGGCCGAGGTGGGAGGATCACTGGAGTCCAGCCGGAGGAGGTCACGGTGGCCAAGAATGGCCCCTGAGGTCTGGCCTGGGTGACAAAGCAGGACTCCAACTCATAATAATAACACTAACCTCCACCAACAACACAAATACAGGCCAGTGTCAGGGGATCAGCCTGGCATCTTGGCCCTTCTGAGGCCCAGGGGAGTGGATGGCTTGAGTCTGCGGAGTCAACACCAGTGCAGGACATGGGATGAGACCTCGTTCAGCCATCAAAAATAAATCCAAATATTAGCCAAGCTTGGTAGCTAAGCCACGTGGTTCCAGCCACTCAAGTGGCTGATATGAGATTATCACCAGAGCCCATCAGTTGGAGTCTGCGGATGCCATGAGCATGCCCCTGAGCCCCAGCCTGGGCGACTGAGTGGGATTCCGACTCCAAATAATAATAATGACCACCACTGGTTCAGAGGCCACCGAATCCCGTGTAGCTGGGACCATGGGTGCCACCATGTGTGACTCAAGTGTTTGCATTCTGGGGACCATTAGGTCTTGCTACGTGATCCAGGCTGGTCTCGAAATCCTGGGATCAGGTGTTTCCCCATCTAGGACAGCCTGATTTTCTGCCAATACACCATCTTTTGGTAACTCTAGTCCTAAGGCTGATGCCTCTTTCTCTAATGATCTCTCTGTTCATGATGAAGCCAACACCATACACAAATGGATGCTCTTCTTTTCTTTCATTTTATTTTATTATTTTTTGAGTCAGAGTCTAACTCTTTTGCCCAGGCTACAGGGCAGTGGCTCAGTCCCAGCCAGAGCAACATCAACCCGCTGGGCTCTAGTGAACCATACCCCACAGGCCTTCTGAGAAACTGGAACAACAGGCATGCACCAACATGCCCAGTTCATTTGTAATGGAGGGTAGAGTTGAGTTGTCGCTGAGTTACCCAGGTGCGTCTCGGACCCATGGGCTCTGGCTGGCAGCTGGCCTCGGTCTTCCAAAGCACTGGGATGATGAGGTTGAGCCCCTGACCCTGGCTTCGATCCTTCACTGAAAACAAACCAGAAGGCCAGGCGTGGCAGCCCACACCTGGAATCCCAGTGCTCTGGGAGGCTGAATCAGAAGTATGACTGTAGCCCAGGAGCTCAAGGCCAGCCTGGCCCATGCAGGGATAACCCATTTCTGCACCCATCCAAACAGGGGGTCTGGGTTCATGGTGGGGTCTCTGGACACTCCAGAGGCTGAGGCGGGAGGGTGGCCAGAGCCCTGATTTCGAGGCTGGTGGTGAATGATGGTCATGTCCACATTCCCCTGCCTGGGCCACACAGCCAGATCCTGTCTCCAAAATCACCAGAATCATACACAGATTCCTAACTGCGCATGGTGTGTTCAAAGGGCTGCTAGCTTTAGAGACAGAAATAATGGGACTTGGGGGAAAGAAATATCACCAGGTAAGGGTTGTGTCCCTGTCATTTCTTGCAGAAAGTCCTCATTGCTGAGTAAGAGGGTGGGAATACCTGGGGCACATTTCTCACCTTAGAGAGGAGAGCTTGCAGGAACCCAGCCAGGGAGCCTCTGGAACTCCTGCACCAAAGCGGTGGCACCCATTGGGTTGGATTGGGCTTAAGGAAGTCAAGCTTGTGGGACCCTCATATGTGGGCAAGACGGTGGGGAAAAGACTGAGGGCAGAAGGTTTGAAGGCGAATGAATTTCTTTATTGACTCACAATTTCTTTCTTTCTTTCTTTCTTTCTTTCTTTCTTTCTTTCTTTCTTTCTTTCTTTCTTTCTTTCTTTCTTTCTTTCTTTCTTTCTTTTCCTCTCACTGGTTTCCTCACTAGGTAGCCCTGGTTCCTCTCAAATTGCCCAACTTGATCCTTCCTCTTGGCCTTGGCCTCTCAAACTGCTGTGATCACAGGCTTTCCATTTGATTGACATCCTGGTCTTCCTGCCTCATCTTGAACTCTGTGCCTGGGGCAATCCTCCTGCCGAGGTCTGCCCTCATGCAAGGTATTCTAGGTTTTGCTTGTGGTTGAGGTGAGGGCATGCTATGGTGTAGAGCCTGATCTCAGCTACCAGGCCCCGGCCATCTTCCTGCCTTGGCCTCCCAAAGTGCTGAGGAGACAGGCATGAGTCACCCAGCCGGCCCTGCCACCCCCCAAGGTTTGAGAATCACAAACCCTCTTTCCTCAAGGCAGCACCTGGGATGAGCAAGCAGGTCCACCCTGGGGAACGAGTGTGGTGGGTGCAGGGGTTGTCACCCCAGTGGAGACATGCCCCTGTGCCAGGCACTCACTCAGGGGTGGTTGCCCCAGCATAGATATACCCCTGTGCCAGGCGTTCACACAGCCAGTATCGGCAGGCAACTCAGATTGCCCTCTCTGGGTCCCGTGTCGTCTGAAGGGAGTGGGCTTTGTGGTGGGGCCCAGAGCAGGGTGTGAATGCTGGCTGCGGGTGATCAGGCCTGTCACACCAGCCCTTTTGGAGGTTGAGGAGAGAGGACGGCCTGAGCCCCCGGGTTCGATACAAGCCCAGCACCATGGCGAGACCTCGTCTCTACAAGAAACCAACAAAATGAGCGTAACATGGTGGTGCTCGCCTGTTGTTCTATCCACTTAGAGGGCCATGGTGGGAGCATCACCAGAGCCCAGCCAGTGGAGGCCACGGTGGCTGAGAGCGGGCCGCTGTGCTCTGGCCTGAGTGACAGAGCAGGACTCTGAATCAGAATAATAATGCAAACCACCACTTTCTCAACCACAGGCTGTACTCCAGGGCTCAACCTGACATCCCAACCCATTGGAGGCCGAGGCAAATGGACGGCCTGAGCCTGTGGTTTCCAGACCTGGCCGGGACACTGGGTGAGACCTCATCTCAGCCATCAAAATTAAATCCAAATATTAGCCGGGCATAGTGGTGAAGGCCTACTGTTCCAGAAACTCTGGGGACCAAGGTGGGAGGACCGCCTGAGTGTGGCAGGTGGAGTCCATGGTAGCCGCTAGCATGCCTCTGCGCTCTGGCCTGCATGACAGAGTGGGATTCTGACTCCAAAGAGTAATAATCACCACCACCAAAACCACCACCAACCCTACCACACAGCACGAGGAGTCACCCTCATGGATGGGAGAGGAAAAGGCATTTTCTCACCTGTCATTTGCAGGTTTCAAAGGTGGCCACTGGGCACGTCTGTCCTGTGCCTTTGGGCACACGTCACAGAAGGCCTACCTCCACCCTCCACACTCGTGCTCCATGCCAATGTCATGTGTGAGCTCACAGAAGACATGGCCCCAAGTTAGGGTGGTTGTCGGGAACAGATCTATCAAGGTGGTCCAGCAACCCTGCCACCTTTGGGTGAGGGGAGGGTCTCTCCTTCTCATGATTCCTCCGTAGTCCCCAACCTATACAGACATTTCCCTGGCTACTCACGGACGCCTGTTGTGATGCACATGGGTGGTATCTTTTTTTTCCCCTGGAGTCCGCTTCTGCTGGGTTGGGGCGTGGCACCACAATCATGGCTCCCAGGGTCTCGACCTGTGTGTCTCAGGCATTCCTCCTGTCTCAGCCCCTGAGCAGGCCGGACTTTGTGGGCCATCAAGCCTGACTCGATTTTGGGGACCTCTCGCCAAGATGAGGTCTGGCCACTTCTCTCAGGCTGGTTCCCTACCCCTGGGCTTAGACAGCCACACACCTCTGTCTTCCAGGACACATGGCTGATGTCCCTGAGGAACAGTACCAGGCCTGGACTCGCATATTCTCTTGGCAGGAGTGACACATAGGAATGCCCTGGAATGGAAGCCACCACATTATATGTAGCTGGGACCACAGGCGCCACCACACGTTACTCCAATGTTGTCATTCTGGGGAGAGACCAGGTCTCACTATGTGGCCCAGACTGGTCTCAAACTCTCAGACTCCAGTGGTCCCCCACCACAGACTCCCAAAGCCACAACCCAATTGTCTGCTGATCCACCTTCATTGGGAACTCTAGGTCCAAGGCTGAGGCCTCCTTCCCCAAAGGTCTCTGTCTATTCACGATGATCTCAACTCCATACACAAATGGAAGCTCTTCTTTTCTTTCCTTTTTTTTGAGTCGAAGTCTCACTCACTCTCTCAGGCTGGAAAGCAGTGGTTCATTCCTGGCACTGCAACCTCAGCCCGTGGGGCTCTAGTGAGCCTTCTCTCCCAGACTTCTGAGGAGCTGGAATGATGGACATGCACCACTATTCCCCGCTCATTTGGGATGGAGGGTAGAGATGAGTTCTCATCATGTTGTTCAGGTGCATCTTGGACCTGCAGGCCTAGGCCAGCCACTGGCCTTGGCCTCCAATTTGCTGTGATGATGAGGCTGAACCCCCAAGCACATGCATGATCCTTCATGAAAATGAACCAGAAGGCTGGAGGCAGCAATGCATGCCTCGAGTCCCAGGGTTCGGGAAGCCCGAGGCAGGAGAATGGTTGGAGACCAGGAGTTCAAGGCCACCCAGGGCCATGCAGGGAGACCTTGTCTCTGCACCCAACCAAACAGGTGATCGGGGGTCATGGTGCCCATCGTCCTGGCTACTCCGGAGGTGATGCGAGAGAATCACTGGAACCCACCATTACAAAGCTCGTGGAGAACGACGTTTGTGTGCCTGGGCCCCAGCAGTAGCCACATAGCCAGAACCTGTCTACAAAAAACATTAGAATCATACACAGATTCTCAACTGCGCCTGGTGTATTCAAATGGTGACAGGATTTAGAGCCACAGAAAATGGGTCTGGGGGTGAATATATGTCCCCAGGTGAGGGATGTGTCTCTAGCATTTCTTGGTGGAAGGTCCTTGTTGCCGAATTCGGGAACTGAACTGCCTGGGGCACATTTCTCACTTCAAAGAGAAGAGCTGACAGGAACCCGGCCAGGGACCCTCAGGTATTCCCACACCAAGGCAGGGGCAGCCATTGGGGGAGTTGGGTTGAAAGGTGCCAAGTTTGGGGGACCCTCACGTGTGGGGATTGCAGGGGAGATGGACTGAGGCAAGAAGGATTGTAGGAGAATGGATTTCTTCCTTCCTTCTTTCTTTCTTCCTTCCTTTCTTTCTTTCATTCTTTCTTACATTCTTTCATTTCTTTTCTCACTAGGTTGCTCAGACTGCTCTCAAACCTCCCAACTTGGGCCATCTTTTCAGCCTGGGTCTCACAAACTGCTGGAAGTACAGGCTTTTCATTAGGTCGATATCCCAGTCTTCCTGCTTGCTCTTGAACTCTGGGCTGGAGGAGAACCTCCCAGCAAGGCCTGCCCTCATCCAAGGTTTCCTGGGTTTTGCTTCGGGACGAGGTGGGGGCTTGCTATGTTTTCCAGCCTGGTCTTGAGCTCCTGGGATCCAGCCATCTTTCTGTCTTGGCCTCCCTGAGTGCCCAGAGACACACGTGAGTAGCCCGGCCATCCTGCCTCCCAAAGTTTTGAGAGTCACACACTTCCTTTCCCCAATTCGAACCCTGGGAGGAGTGGGCAGGTTCAGCCTGGGGAATGTGGCCATTGGAGGGATGGTTGCCATGGCAGAGACAGCCCTGTGCCAGGTTCTCCCCTGAGGGAGGGCTCGGCAAGCGACTCTGGCCACCCTCTCTGGGGTCCAAGTCATGAGGGACTGGGCCTCATGGTGGCATCCCAAGAGGGGTGTGGAGGCTGGGTGCGGGGGCTCATGCCTGTCATCCTGGTGCTCTAGGAGTTCAAGGTGAGAGGATGGCCTGAGGTCTGTGTTCGAGACCAGACCGAACACCTTGGTGAAACCTTGTCTCTACAAGAAACCAATAAAAATGAGCCGAGCATGGTTCTGCACACCTGTCATTCCAGCCACATGGCAGGCAGTGGCAGGAGGATCGCCAGAGGCCAGCCAGTGGAGGCTGTGGTGGCCGTGGGCAGTCCTGTGTTCTCCGGCCTGGGAGACAAAACAGGACTCCAACTTAGAATATTAATAACAACCACCACCACCACCAAAACGACATGTCAGGCTCATGGCCTCAGCCTAGCATCCCAGCCTTTTGGAGGCCCAGGTGAGTGGATGACCTGAACCTGCAGGTTTGAAACCATCTTGGGACCTGAAAGGAGACCTCGTCTTGGCCATAAAAATCAATCCAAATATTAGCCAGACATGGCCGCACAAGCCTGTGGTTCCAGCCACTAGGTGGGCTGAGGTGGGAGGATGGCCTGAGCTGAATAGGTGGAGTCTGCGGTGGACATGAGTACACCCCTGTGCTCTGGACTGGGTGACAGAGCAGGATTCCAACTCCAAATAGTATTCAGCACCACCAACACCACCCTTGGCACACAGTATGAGGAATCACCCTCAGTGATGGGAGAGGAAGAGTCACTTTCTGGCCTGTTGTTTGTGGGAGGTTTCAAAGATGGCCACCAGGCAGGTCCATCCCATGCCTTTGGCCATGCACCCCAGAAGGCTTGCCTCCACCCTCTACACTCGTGCCCTATGGCAAAGATGGGTGTGAGCTCACAGAGCAGATGGCCCTGAGTTAGGGTGGCCATCGGGCACAGAGTGATCAAGGCAGTACAGCAATGCCATAGCCAGCCCTGGTTTTGGTCACCCATTCTAGCACATTTGGATAGGGGGAGGGTCCCTTCCTCTCTTGATCATCCCCCGTCTACGCAGACATTTCCTGGGGGAACCGTGGACAACCCTCTTGATGCATGTGGGAACTATCTTTTTTGTCGCCAGCTTCTCCATCGGGTGGTCTGGGGTGCAGTGGCACAATTGTGGCTCTCTGGACCTCAATCTGTGTGGCTCAGGCAGTCATCCTGCCTTGACCTCTGGGCAGCTGGGACTCCAGGGTCCAACACACTTGACTCGATGCTGAGGACCTCTCACTGAGAGGTGGACTGACCACTTTGCCTGGGCTGGTCTCCGACGCCTGGGCTCAGGCAAGCTCCCACCTCTGCCTCCCAGGGTGCAGTGCTGACGGCCATGAGCCACTGTGGCCAGCCGGGATTCACACTTTCTGTCAGTGGGGGCAATGCAAAAGAATGCCCTGGGATGAAGGTCATCACATCCCTTGTAGCCTGGACCATGGGCTCCACCACACGCAACTCCAGTGTTTGCATTCTAGGGAGTGAAGAGGTCTCACTATGTGGCCGAGGCTGGTCTCAAACTCTCGGCCTCCAGTGGTCCCCTGCCTCGGCCTCCCAAATCCACAGCCCAATTGTCTGCTAACCACCATTTTTTGGGAACTCTGCACCCAAGGCTGCCTTCTTTCCAAATGATCCCTGTCTGCTCAGGATGATCTCCAACTCCATGCACAAATGGACGCTCTACTTTTTTCCCCTTTTTTCTTGTTTTTCATTCAGTCAGAGTCTCACTCCGTAGCCCAGGCTTTAGGTTGGTGGCTCCTTCCTGGTCACCACAGCCTCAGCCCACCAGGCTCCGGCAGGCCTTTTCCTGGCCTTCCTAGGAGCCAGAATGACAGGCATGTGTTACCACACCCAGAGCATTTGGGATGGAGGGTAGAGATGAGTTCTTGCCGAGTTGCACATGTGGGTCTTGGTCCGTGGGCTTGGGCTGGATCCTGGCCTCAGCCTCACAAAGCACTGGGATGATGCGGCTGTGCCCCCAATCCAGGCCTTGACTCTTCATCAAAAATGAACCAGAAGGCCTGGCGCAGCATCCCACACAGGAATCCCAATGTTCTAGGAGGTAGAGGTGGGAGGATGGCTGGAGACCAGGAGCCCATGTCCAGCCCAAGTCCAGCCCACAGGGAGACTGTCTCTGCACCCATCCAAACAAGTTTTCTGGGGTTGAGGTTCCCATTGTCGTGGTCCCACTACCACCTCCACAACCACAGGCCAGGCTCAGGATCTCAACCTGGAATCGTGGCCTTTTGGAGGCCCAGACGAGTGGATGGCCTGAAACTGCAGGTTTGACAATAGCCAGGGACACGTGGTGAGACATCGTCTCAGCCATAAAAAATAAATACAAAGATAAGCCGGGTGTGGTGGTGCAGGTCTGTGGTTCCAGCCACCTGGTGGGCAAGGCAGGAAGATCACCTGAGCTGGGCAGATAGTCCACGGTGGCCATGAGCATGCCCCTGTGCTCTGGCCTCGGTGACAGAGCAGGATTCCAACTCCAAATAATAATAATCAGCACCCCTACCACTCAAAGTGGGGGCCACCAGTTGGGAGGGTTGGAGCTGGAAGATGCCAAGCTCATGTGTGTGTGGGAGTGGGGCTGGAAGTACTGAGGGAAAAATGTTTGGAGGAGAATGCATTTCTTTGTTGACTTAGATTTTCTTTCCTTCTTTCTTCCTTTTCCCATCTCTCTACTTTTTGTCCTCACTAGGTAGACCTGGCAGCTTTCAAACTGCCCAACTCTGACCTTCATCTCAGCCTTGGCCTCCCAAACTGCTGCGATCACAGGCTTTCAATTTGGGCAACGGTATGTTCTTCCTGCCTGTTATTGAACTCTGGGCCTAAGGCAATTCTCCCGCCGAGGCCTGCCCTCTCCCAAGGTTTTCTGGGTTTGTCTTGGGGGTGCAGTGGGGGCTTGCTATGGTGTCAAACCTGGTCTCAGCATCTGGGCTCTGACCATCTTCCCATTTTGGCCACCCCGAGAGCTGAGGAGAGAGGTGTGTGTTGCCTGCTCGGTCCCCCATGAAGGTTTGAGAGTCACACCCTGCCTTTCCCAGAGGCAACCTCTGGATTAATGAGCAGGTTCAGTCTGGGGATGGAGGTGGGCGGAGGGGTGGGTGCCCTGTGGAGACAAAGTTCTGCACCAGGCCCTGCCCCAGGATGGGATCGGCAGTTGAATCTTGCTGCCCTCTCCTGCGTCTCGGGCCATCTGAAGGGAGTGGGTCTCGTGATGGGTCCCTGAGAGGGGTGTGAAGTCCAGGTGTGGGGGCTCATGCATGTCATCCTGGTGCTTGGGAGGCAGAGGCGAGAGGATGGACTTATCACCCGGGTTCGAGACCAGCCCAAGCACCTTGGCGAGACCTCATCTCTACAAGAAGCCAAAAAAATGATCCGATCATAGTGGCACATGCCAGTTGTTTCAACCATTCGTGAGGCTGCAGAGGGAGGATCACTGCAGCCCAGTTGGTAGAGGTCACGTTGACTGAGAGTGGGCCCCTGAGCCCAACCAGGGCAACAGAGCAGGACACCGACTCAGAATAATAATACCAACCACCACCACCAAAACCACAGGCTGGGCTCAGGGGCTTAGTCTGGCATCCTGGCCCTTAGGAGGCCGAGGTGTGTGGATGGCCTGAGCCTGTGGGGTCGAGACCAGTCCAGGACACTGGGCGAGACTGAGTCTTGGCCATTAAATATAAATCCAGGCCGGGCTCGGTGGTTCAGCCTGTAATCCCATGCCTTTGGGAAGCTGAGGTGAGTGGATTGCCTGAGCCCGCAGGTTCAAGACCTGCCTGGGCAGTGAGACCTCATCTCTACAACAAATCAAAAAATTAGCCGGGCGTGGTAGCATGCACCTGTAATTCTGGCTACTCAGAAGGCTTAGGCGGAAGGATCGCTGGAACCCAACAGGTCGAGGCTGTGGTGACTGAGAGCAGCCACTGCACTCCAGTCTGGGCAACAGAGTGAGACTCCAATTCAAAAAAATTTTAAAAAGTAAATAAATCCAAAGATTAGCCAGGCATGGTGTCGCAGGCCTGAGGTTCCAGCCACTTGGGGGGCCAAGGTGAGAGGATCGCCTAAGCCCAGCAGGTGGAGTCCGCAGTGCCCGTGAGCATGCCCCTGTGCTCTGGTCTGGGCAACAGAGTGGGATTCCCACTCTAAATAATAATAATCACCTCCACCACCACCACCACCAACCCTACCACCCAGCATGAGGAATCAACCTCAGACATGGGATTGAAAAATTCACTTTACTGCCTGTCATTCATGGGAGGTTTCTAAGGTGACCACCGGGCATGTCTGTCCCTTGTTTTCAGCCATGTGTCCCAGAAGGCCTGCCTCCACCCTCCACATTCATGCCCCATGGCAAAGACTCGTGTGAGCTAATGGAACAGATGGCCCAGAGTTAAGGCAGCCATTGGGCACAGAGCCACCAAAGGGGTCCAACAATGCTGCAAACAGCCCAGGTTCTGATCATCCAGTCTGCCACCTTCGGGTGGGGGGAGGGCCACTTCCTCTCCCAATAAATCCATCGTACCCCTCCCATGTGGACCTACTCAGGGAGCTTTGGACACTTGTGATGATGTACATGAGAGGCGTCTCGACCCCAGAGTCACTGTCCACCGGGCTGCATGCGGCAGCATTATCCTGGCTCCTGGGGCATCATCATGTGGGGCTAAGGCTGGTATTCCCACCTCGGCCCCTGAGAAGCCAGGACTCTGGGAGCCACCACATCTGACTCAATTTTGTGGACTTCTCATCAAGATGAGGTCTGGCCACTTTGCCAGGGGTGGTGACTGACACCTGAGCCCAAGAAGCCTCCCGCCTCAGCCTCCCAGGGTCAGGGCTAACAGCCATGAGTCACAGTGCCTGGCCTGAACTTGCATGTTCTGTTGGTGGGGGCAATGCAAAGGAATGCCACAGGACAGAGGCCACCTATCCCATGTAGCTGGGACCGCCGGCACCACCATGCATGACTCCAGTGCATTCTGGGGAGCAATGAGGTCTCAATACGTGGCCCAGGCTGCTCTTAAAATCCCGGATTCCAAACAGTTCCTCACCTTGGTCTCCCAAAGCCACAGCCCAATCCACCATTTTCGGGAACTCTAGGTCCCAGCCTCGAACCTTCATTCAAAATAATCTCTGTCTGTTTATGATGATCCCAACTCCGTACACAAGTAGATACTCTTTTTTTGTTCCTTTTTTTCTTTGAGTCAGAGTCACACACTGTTGACCAGGTTGGAGGTCCTTGGCTCACTCCTGGCCACCGCAGCCTCAGCTCACCGAGCTCCAGTGAGGCTTTCCCTGCTTTTTCGAGGAACCAGAACAACAGGCACACGCCACCACGCTTGGCTCATTTGGGAAGGAGGGCAGAGATGAGGTCTCGTCAAGGTGCCTGGGCAGGTCTCGGCCTGCGGGTTCAGGCCGGGAGCTTGCCTTGGCCTCCCAAAGCACTGGGATGACAAGGCTGAGACCCCGAGCCCAGCCTCGAACCTTCATTGAAAATGAATCAGAAGGCCTGGCGTGGCAGCCCACTCTCTGGAATTGCTGAGCTTGAGGGACACTCACGTGTGGGGGGAGAGGGACTGAGGGCAGGAGATTTGCTTGAGAATGGATTTCTTCCTTTCTTTCTTTTCTTTTCTGATCAGGTTTTCTAGGTTGTTCTCAAACAAACCAACTCGGGCCATTCTCTCGGCCTAGGCCTCACAAATTGCTGTAATCACAGACTTTCCTTTCATTGACATCTTGATCTTCTTGCCTGGTCTTGAACACTAGGCCAGAGGCCATCCTCCTGCCAAGGCCTGCCCCCACCCAAGGTCTTCTGGGTTTTGCTTGGGCTTGATGTGTGGGCTTGCTATGGTGTCCAGCCTGGTCTTGAGCTTCCGGGCTGTAGCCATCTTCTTGTCTCGCCCTCCCTGAGTGCCGAGGAGACTGCCCCTGCACCATTCACTCCCCCCATGGAAGACTCAGTGGGCATCTCTGGCCCCCCTCTCTGGGTTCCTGGATCATTGGAATGGAAAAAGCTTTGTGGTGGGGCCCCATGAGGGGTGTGGAAGTTGTGTGTCAGTGCTCATACCTGTCATCTCAGTGCTCTGGGAGGCCAAGGCAAGAGAATGGCTTGAGCACCCAGGGTCAAGACCAGCCTGGGAACCTTGGCTACATCTCATCTCTACAGAAAGTCAAAAAACTGAGCTGAACAAGATGATGCATGTCTTTTGTTCTGGCCACTCAGATGACCATGGCTGTAAGATCACTGAATCCCAGCTGGTGGAGGCCGCAGTGACCCATAATGGGCCCCCTGTGGTCTGGCCCGGGCGAGAGTGGGATGCCAACTCAGTATAATAATATCAACCACCACCACCTTCACAACCACAGTTCAGGCTCAGGGTCTCAGACCTGCATCCCGGCCATTCTGAGGTCCAGACGAATGGAGGACATGAGCTTGCGGGTTCAAATCGAGCCCAGGACATGGGGTGAGACCTCATCTCAGCCATTAAAAAAATCGAAAGATTCCCTTGGCATAGTGCTGCAGGCCTGTGGTTCCAGCCACTTGGGGGGCCGAGATGGGAGGTTGGTCTGAGCCCACCAGGTGCAGTCCATGGTGGCCTTGAGCATTCCCCTGCACTCAGGTCTGGGTGACATAGTGGGATTCTGAGTCAAATAATAATAATTACCACCACCGACACCCCTGTCACCCAGCACAAGGAGTCTCGCTCAGTAATAAGAGAGGAAACGGCACTTTCCAGCCAGTCATTCACAAGTGGTTTCAAAGGTGGCCACTGGTCGTGTATGTCCCACGTCTTTGGCCACATGTCACAGAATGCCTGCCTCCACACTCCACACTCGTGTCCATGGCAAAAACATGTGTGACTCATGTAACAGATGGCCCCGAACGAGGCCGGCTGTTGGGCACAGAGTGATCAAGGTGGTGTGGCAATGCAGCAGTAAGCAAAGGTTCTGGTCGCCCAGTCTGCCACCTTTGGATGGCGGGAGGGCCCCTTCCTCTCATGATCACTCCATCATCACCCGCTCACCCAGATCTTTCTCTGGGGAGCTGTGGATGCCCATCATGTTGCTAGAGGGAGGCATCTTTTTTGTTGCCAGCGTCTCCATTGGCTGGGCTGGGGCACGGCGTTACGATGGTGGCTCCTGGGGCCTCGACCTGTGGGGTTTAGGTGGTCCTCTCACCTCGGCATTCTAGCAACCGGGACTCTGGGGATCACCATGCCTGAATCGATTTTGGGAACCTATCACCGAGACTAGGTTTGGCCATGACGTCCAGACTGGTCTCTGACCCATGGGTTCAGGCATCCTCCCACCTAAGACACCCAGGACACGGGGCTGATGGCTGTGAGCCATTGTGCCCAGCCTCAATTCGCATGTTCTGTAGGTGGGGGCGATGCAAAGGAATGCCGTGGGATGGAGATCACTGCATTCTGTGTAGCCAGAATGGCCGGCACCACCACACGTGACTACAGTGTTTGCATTCTGGGGAGGAACGAGGTCTCACTACATGGCCCTGGCTTGTCTCAAACTCTCCTCAGTCCACAGCTTCGGACTCCCAAAAGCACAACCTGATTGCTGATCCACCGTCTATTGGGAATGCTAGGCCCAAGGCTGGGGCCACCTTCCCAAATGATCCTGTGTGTTCATAATGATTCCAACTACATTCACAAATAAATGCTTTTCTTTTTTTCCTTTTTTCCTTTTTCTCTTTGATCAGAGTCTCACTCTGTTGCCCAGGCTTTAAAGTGGTGGGTTGCTCTTGGCCACCACAGCCTCGGCCTGCTGAGCTTAGGCGAGCCTTTTCCTGGCATTCTGAGAAGGCGGAATGACAGGCACATGCCAACAAGCCAGGTTTCCCAGGTGGGTCTTTGCCTGTAGGCTCAGGCCAGCTGCTGGCTTCGGCCTCCAAAGTGCTGGGATGACGAGGCTGAAAACCTGAGCCTGGCCTCAATCCTTCATCAAAAATGAACCAGAAAACCTGGTGTGTTGGCCCACGCCTGGAATCTTAGCTCTCTGGAAGGCCAAGGAAGGATGATGTCTGGAGCCCAGGAGCTCAAGGCAAGGGAAGGTCACTCAAGAAGACCCCTTCTCTGCACCTATCCAAACTAGTGGTCTGGGTTTGAGGTGCCTGTTTTCCCACCCCCTTTGGAGGTTGAGGCAGAAGCATCGCTAGAGCCTGCGATTTCGAGGCTGACAGTGAACGACGGTAGTGTCCCTGGTCCAAGCCTGAGCCACAGAGCCAGACCCTGTCTCCCAAAACATCAGAATCATAAACAGATTCTCAACTCCGTGTGGTGTGTTCAAAGGGTGATTGGCTTTAGAGTCAGGAAAAATGGGATTGGGGGAAGAAATTTTCCCAGGTGAGGGGTGTCCCTGGCCTTTCTTGGAGGAAGGGCCTTGTTGCTGAGTCAGAAGTCGGCCTGCCTGGGGTGCATTTCTCACCTCGGAGAGGAAAGCTGTCATGAACCGGTCCAGGGAGCTTTGGAACTCCTACATCAAAGCAGGGGCAGCCATTGGGCAGGGTGAGTTGGGCTGGAAGGTGCCGAGCTTAGGGGACCTCACATGTGGGGCATAGGGTGGGGAAGTACTGAGGCCAGAAGATTCACCTGAGAATGGATTTCTTTCTTTATTTCATTCTTTTCTTTCCTCACTAGATTTCCCAGTCTGCTCTCAAACCGCCCAAATCGGGCCATCCTATCAGCCTAGACCTCACAAACAGCTGCAATCACAGGCTTTCTGTTTCATCAACATCCTGGTCTTCCTGCCTGGTCTTGAACTCTGGGCCGGATGCCATCCTACCGTCAAGACCTGGCCTCAACCAAGGTTTTCTTTGTTTGACTTAAGGTCAAGATGGGGGATTGCTATGGTGTTCAACCTGGTCTCAAGCTCCTGGGCTCCGGTCATCTACCCATCTCAGCCTCCCCAAGTCCTGGGAGACAGACATGAATTACTAGGCCATCCTTAACCTCCCCGAAGGTTTGAGAGTCATGACCTCCCTTTACCCTGAGATGAGTGGGCTGGACCACCCTGGGAAAAGAGTAAGTTGGAGGGATGTTATCCCTGGTGGAGACACACCACCGCCCCAGGCACTCCCTCCAGTGAGGTCTTGGTGGGGGAGCCCGACAGCCATCTCTGTGATCCGGTCTTCATGAGGGAGCAGACCTCATGCTGAGGTCCCAAGAAGGGTGTCCACGGCCTCGGCCTGCTGGGCTATGGTGAGCCTTTCCCCAGCCTTCTGAGGAGCCAGAACGACAGGCAGGCAAGAACATGCCCAGCTCATTTGCCATGGAGGGTAGAGACGAGTTCTTGCCAAGTTGCCCATGTGGGTTTGGCCCACACGCTCATGCTGCTGACTGGCCTCATCCTCCCAAAGCACTGGGATGATGAGGCTGAGTGCCCAAGCCAGACCTCACTCTTTCATCAAAAATTAACTGGAAGTACTGGCATGGCAGCCTACGCCTGGAATTGCAGGGCTCTGGGAGGTTGAGGTGGGAGGATGGCTGGAGCCCAGTTGCCCAAGGCCAGCCTAGGCCACGCAGGGAGACCCCGTCTCCACATCCATCCAAACTAGCTGTCTGGAGTAGAGGTGCCCGTCATCCCGGCCACTCCAGTGACTGAGGTGGGTGGATCACCAGAACTCGTGATTTTGAAGCTGGCGGACCCCGGGCCCAGGCCTGGGCCACAGAGGCAGACCTGTCTCCAAAGATATTAGAATCATACACAGATTCTCAACTGCATATAGTGTGTTCACAGAGTGACTGGCTTTAGAGTAGGACAAATGGGATGGTGGGGAAGAAATGTTCTCAGGTGAGGGATGTGTCCTTGGCCTTCCTTGGTGAAAGGTCCTCATTGCTGAGTCGGAGGGTTGGCATGCCTGGGCACATTTCTCACCTTGGAGAGGAGATCCTGGCCACAGAGCCTCAGGAAGTCTCACACCAAAGAGGGAGCAGCCATTGGGGGTGTTGTGTCTAGAAAGTGCCAACCTTGGGAGACCATCACATGTGGGAGGCAGGGGAGAAGGACTGATGGCAGAAGATTTTCAGGAGAATGTTTTCTTTCTTTCTTTCTTTCTTTCTTTCTTTCTTTCTTTCTTTCTTTCTTTCTTTCTTTCTTTCTTTCTTTCTTTCTGTCTGTCTTTTCTTTCCTCATTAGGTTTCCCAGGCTGCTCTCTAACTGCCCAACTCTGGCCATCCTCTTGGCCTGGGTCTCCCAAACTGCTGTGATCACAGGCTTTTAATTTGGTCAACACCCTGGTCTTCCTGCCTGGTCTTCCTGCCTGGTCTTGAACTCTGGGCCAGGGCGATCCTTCTGCCGAGGTCTGGCCTCACCCTAGGTTTTCTGGGTTATGCTTAAGGTTGAGATGAAGGCTTGCTATGGTGTCCAGCCTGGTCTCAAGCTCCTGAGATCTGGCCATCATTCCGTCTTGGCCTCCCAGAGTGCTGAGGAGACAGGCGTGTGTCACACGACTGTCCCTGCCTCCCAGAAGTTTTAAGAGTCACAACCTCCCTTTCCATGAGGCAGCCCCTGGGATAAGTGAGTGGGTCCACCCTGGGGAAGTAGGCAGGTGGGGGTTTGGGAGCCCCAGAGGAGACATTCCCCTGTGCCTGGAACTCCCACCAGTGTCCAGGTTTTCAGAAGAGAGAGGGTCTCACGATGGGGCCCTGACAGTGGTGTGGAGGCAGGGTGCGGGAGCTCATGCCTCTTATCCCAGCATTCTGGTAGGTCGAAGCAAGAGGGTGGCCTAAGCCCCCTGGTTCGAGACCAGTCCAGGAACCTGGGGAAGACCTCATTGTTACAAGAAGTCAAAAATATGAGCCGTGACTGGTGGTGCACACCTATCATTCCAGCCACTTGGGAGGCTGTGGCAGGAGGATCACCAGAGCTCATTCGGTGAAAGCCTCCATGGCCAAAAGTGGGCCTCTGTGCTCCAGCCTGGGTGACAGAGCAGCACTTCCACTCAGAATAATAATACAAACCACCAACACCACCACAGCAACAGGCCAGCTCAGGGGCTCAGCCTGTCATCCCAGCCTTTCAGAGCTCGAGGAGAGTGGACAACCTGAGCCTTCGGGTTTGAGACCAGCATGAGACACTGGGAGATACCTTTTCTTGACCATTAAATAAACTGAAAGATTAGCCGGGCATTGTGCCTGGTCTCAGATTCAGGGCTCTGGCCATCTTCCCATCTTGGCCTCTCTGAGTGCCAAGGACACAGGTGTGTGTTGCGCGACCAGCCCCTCTCCGATGGTTTCAGTCACACCCTTCCTTTCCGTGAGACGTCCAATGGGAAGAGTGAGCGAGTTCACCCTTGGTATTGAGGCAGGCAAAGGGGTGGCACCCCAGCACCTTCGGCCACCCATCCCAGAAGGCCTGCCTCCAGCCTCCACAGTCGTGCTCCATGCCAAAGACTAGTGTGAGTTCACAGAACAGATGGCCCCAAGCTAGGGTAGCCATCGGGCACAGAGCAATCAAGGCGGTGCGACAATGCTGTGGCAAACCCAGGTTCCGGTTCCCTAGTTCTGTCACCTTCAGTCGCGAAGTGGTCCCCTTCATCTCCTGATCACTCCTTCATCCCCAGCCCACACAGACCTTTCCCTGGGGAGGAGTGGACGCCCGTCATGATGCACGTGGGAGGTATATTTTTTTGTCACCGGAGACTCCATTGCCCAGGATGGGGTGCGGTGGCATGATCCTGGCTCCCATGGCTTCAACCTGAGGGGCCCAGGTGGTCCCACTACCTTGGTCCCTGAGCATCCAGGAGTCTGGGGGCCACCACAACTGACTTGATATTGGGGACCTCTCACCGAGATGAGGTCTTGCCACATCACCCGGGCTGGTCTCCAAACCCGGGACTCAGGCAGTCTCCCACCTCAGCTTCCCAGGGCACAGGGCTGACGGCCGTGCACCACTGTGCCTGGTCTGGACTCACATGTGCTGTCAACAGGGCGATGCAAAGGCATGTCCCAGGATGAAGGCCACTGTATCCTGAGCAGCTGGGACTGCATGCACTACCATGCACAACTTCAGTGTTTGCATTCTGGGGAGTGATGAGGTTCACTACATGGCCCAGGCTGGTCTCTAACACCCAGGCTCCAGTGGTCCCCACCTCACCCTCCCAAAACCACAGCCCATTCAGAATGTCTGCTGATCCACTGTCTTTTGGAAACTCTACACCCAAGGTTGCGGCCTTCTTCCCCAATGATCTCTGTCTGTTCACAATGATCCCAACTCCATACAAAAATGGATGCTCTTCTTTTCTTTTCTTTTCTTTTTGAGTCAGAATCTCACTCTGTTGCCCAGACTGGAGCGCGGTGGCTTGCTCCCAGTCACTGCAGACTCAGTCCACCAAGCTCCAGTGAGTCTTTCCCCACCAGCCTTCCAAGGAGCCGGA
Source organism: Carlito syrichta (assembly GCF_000164805.1). NCBI lineage: Eukaryota > Metazoa > Chordata > Mammalia > Primates > Tarsiidae > Carlito > Carlito syrichta. The sequence continues at coordinate 55,073 of NW_007261769.1, read as the reverse complement.
ACTATAGGCATGTGCCACTATGCCCAAATCATTTGGGATGGAGGGTAGAGATGAGGTCTTGCTGAGTTGACCGGGTGCATCTCAAACCCGCAGGCTCAGGCCTGTCACTGGCCTCAGCCTCCCAAAGCGCTGAGATGACAAGGTTGAGCCTTCAAGCCTGTCCTCTAACCTTTGTCATAAATGAAACAGAAGGCCGGACACGAAGGCACAAGCCTGGAATCCCGGAACTCTGGGAGGCCAAATTGGGACTATAGATGTAGCCCAGGAGCTCAAGACCAGTCTCAGCCATGCAGGGAGACCCCGTCTCCACACCCATCCAAACAGGTGGTCTGGTGTCATGGTGCCTGTCATCCCGGCCACTCCAGAGGCTGAGACTGGAAGGATCACCGGAGCCCAGCCGGTGGAGGCCGCAGTGGCTGAGGAGTGGGCCCCTGTACTCCAGGCTGGGTGACAGAGTGAGACTCCAACTCAAAACAAAACAAAACAAAACAAAAAAGAGTACCCCACATTTAGTAACACCATGCAAATATCTTCAAGGAACTAAGAAGGCAAGGGACTTGGTTGTCTGAGTTTCCTTATATACTTTTAGACCCTGTTCAGTTCTTGGCCCTGAATTCGGCTGGCAGATCACATCCACCAACACTGTCTCTGACCTCCTACCTTCGCCCGCCACAGCAAGCTCAAATCAGATGAGTACCATGGCTCCCTTGCTCAAGTGTCCACAGAAGGTCAGAATTAAGACTTCTGGTCACTGATTGAGATGGGGTGGGATGGACTGAGCTGAAGAGAGCCATCAAATCTTACTTTCATAATTCTTGCGCTTCACTGACTCTGTCTAAGATTAGGTCAGTTTGACTCACTTATAACCACAAAAGCTACTTCTTGACTAAGGATCATGGCTTGCTTCATAACAATGTCATTTTCCATTTTAATTCAACTTTATTCTATAATCTAATATTGAATTTCTTTATCGCCTTAAGGTATAAAATATAAATTAAATATAAATCATAATACCTGTTTCCATTTTAAAAAATCAGATTTTAATGTTCTCAGTACCAATATTCTCACTATATACACAGTATTTCCATGAGAGCTTAAATTTCAAAAAGCAAAATTTTTTTATTTAAATTAAGAAATGTGAAGTGCTATAAAATCAAAATTTTCTTGAAAAAATGAAATATTACACTTTAACAAAATTCATATATGTAAAATGGCAGAATCTGTACATTTTTAAAATCAACACCGAATTCAACATTATATAATTATTATATACAGTTTTAGAATCCATACAAATACCAAAAAAGAAAGCAGTCTACTTAACATCTTTCTGGGACTATCATGTGTTTGGGCTTATGTATCAGAGCCATGACTCTAATTGTTACCTCCCAGAAGCCTCTGGTTCACCAAGAGTCAAAAATAGGATACAGTGAAATTCTGGAGGGTAAAGATAGTCCCTCTGCAGGTTGCACTCCACTGCCCTCCCTGGTAAAAGGACATGGCAAAGGTCTTGACCTTGAGTAATCTACCAAGAAAGGCTTAATGTTACTCATTGCAGTATCCTAATTTGTGATATACTTGTGTGTGTGTGTGTGTGTGTGTGTGTGTGTGATACACTTATTTTTTCCTTTTGAAAAATGTCTGTTCTTGTTCTTTGCCCACTTTTTAATGGGGTTACTTTATTTTATTTTTGTCCAACACATTGATTTTAAACTTCTGGCCTCCACAACTGCAGGTGAATAAATTTGTATTGTTTTAAGCCACTACAATTGTGATAATTTGTTACATCAGCAACAGGAAAAATATAATGGGGATTGACTAGGCATTAATATCCATAATTTGTTTGAATTCTAAGAAACTTTTCATATTAACTGTGGCCCAACTTTATTAATCTTCAAAGTAACACTGGCTTATTATTATTATTGTTGTTGTTGTTGTTATTATTTGGGTTGGTGTCTCACTCTGTTGCCCAGGCTGGAGTGCAAAGGTATGCTCACAGCCACCCCAGCATCAACCTGCTGGACTCCAGCAATCCTTCTGCCTCAGCCTTCCAAGTAACCAGAACTACAGGCACACTCTACCACACCTGGCTAATTTTTTATTTATTGTAGAGACAAGGTCTCGCAAAGTTGCCCAGGCTGGCCTCAAACCTGTGGGCTCAGGGAATCCACTCACCTCAGCCTCCCAAAGTGCTGGGATTACAGGCACTGAGCCCAGCCTGGTTTATTATTACACACATGATTAGATAGATAGATGGATGGATGGATAGATAGATAGATAGATGATAGATAAAGATATAGATGTATATCAAGCATGTTTTATGACTATTAAAGGTAAAGAAAAGAATTCAAAAGTGACAGGCAAGTCACACAAATCAGCTGCATAATTCAATGTAGTTTGCTTAGTGTTTGCAAATTTGCAAACTCCCCTTGAGTTCAACACTCAAGAATTTGAAAATAGTTTTCTGGTTTTCCCGGATAGCTTTATCTAAGAAAGTCTCCCCTTTTATTCTCCATCACCATATGGTATCCTTATCTGGATAACACTTTCTTAGCTTCCATATTAACACATGATTATTTCTGACTCCACCCACTCCATGTCTGTTTCACAACTTCATTCTAAAAGTCGAAATAATTCTAGAACAGAGTATGTTAGTGCTTTAAGTGTCAGGTAATAATGATGAGTTAGATAAGTTGTAAGGTCGTGAGAGACATGCTACAGGTTATTTACTGTGAAAGTTCAAAGCTTACACTCTCCATTTGAATCCAACTATCCACTCATCAGAAAATATAATGTGTGCTTGTTTTGTGCCAAGCAATGTGGCAGCCTTTAGGACAGAGAGATAAAACACCCAGTTCTTTCACTCAAGGAGCTGGGGAACATAGATAGGTCAGTCTACTTTCAATACAGTAGGTTTCTGTCATCTTCCAAACCACTTGGCACTGCTCAGAGGATCAAGACCTGAACCTTATCTATGCTCTCAGCCCTCTAATGAAAACTAAAGGATCAGGGAGTACTTTATGGGGAAGATGATAAACAAGAAAGGAGGAAGGGCAAGGAAGGGTAAGTGTATATGTCTGTGGGGAGGAAGCCAGAAGGAAGGGGAAAGGCACAGATACGGCAAATGAAGTGACACATGAACACACTGAAGAAGAGATCAAGGCAGGGGCTAAATAGTGTGGTATGGCAAGCATGAGTTGAAAATGGAAAATAAAGTCAGGGGGTAATTATGAGAAATCTTTTAACTACATAAGGGATACAATTTGATCCTACAGGTGACAGACCACTGCTACTAAAAGGCTTTAATCAGGGAAGAGACACAAACCAGATACTCATTTCAGAAAGATAACTCAAACAGGGCGGTAGTGTAAATGGTCAGCTTGGTGGTCGAGAGACGTGGTAAGAGATTCTTAATAAGATGCAGGAGAGGCATGACAGGACATGAGGTAAGAGTGTGGTGAGGCTGCTGTGCATAGGAGCACTCCATGAAGATCTGAGAAGATGATAGCGATGAGAAGGATTTCGCTTCTTAGGGCATGGAATTAATGAAACTTGGTGGCTAACTAGTTGTGAGGAGGAACAATGAGGAAGGGTTTAGATGGCTCCAGCATTCATGCTTGGAATTAAAAATCATTTCACTAACTCAAAATACGAAGAGTTACCATTTGTGGAATAATTATAACAAGCCAGGCATATAATCGAATTTCATCCATGCAATTCAAAAAGGAACAATTCCATTTTTCCTTGGAGAATACTAAGACTCAGAAAGCTTTGTAACTTGTCCAAGGTCACAAAGCACAGGTAGGATTTGAAACTCTATTCAGCCTGCCTTCCTAGCCATCTCCTATAGAACAAAGAAATGGCAAAGAATTTCCTGCCATCATCCTGGAAGAACAGGCTGGAAGAAAAGACCAGATGACATGTTGCTCATTTTTCCCCCCTTAAAAACAACAGTCAGGCAACCCCTTTGGGTCTCCTCCCACTGTGGGAGCTTCTCTGTCCTTTCAATAAATCTGGCTATCTCAAAAAACAAAACACAAAAAACAGCCAGGCTGCTGCACTGTTGCATCTTAGCTTGGGCATTCTTTAGAGGTGAGCAGGAAAGGGGACACGAAGGTACTGGTAAATAATAATAATGATTTTGCTTACTAATTTGGGTCCCTGCAAATAGACATCTTCAGAGAACAAAGTATTTCTAATATATATAATTATATATGGCATTGTATTGAAAGTATTATATTACACATGGGAAACAGGATTTTTTTAGTCTTAATTGTAATAACAAAGAGCACAGTGATTTCAGAAATTATTTGTGTAGGCTGTCACATACACTTTAATTGTAAATTAGTGGTATTGGTTAATGGACACATTAAAAGCTTCACCATGCATTTAGTATTTTCAGACTGTACCAGAGACTGGAACAATGCATTAGCTTCATTCCCTTGGCACAAGTTCTTTTGCTCTGGAACCATAAATGACTTTGTACAGGACACATACGTAATGGGAAATTTCAAAACAAAATAATTCTCTTGTTTTGTATTAGTCACCACAAAACTAAAATATTCCTACCACAAAACTAAAATATTCCTACAATCTAAATTTTCCATTACACCATAATCACACGTAAGGAATGGAAAAGTTATTTGAATATGCTAGAAACTTAAAAAGAAATATGAAAATGATACCTAAAATGTACTTGAAGCCCTCTTAATAGTGTTTAAAACCTTTCTCTAAATTGCCTGATAGGCATCATTAGAATATCTAGCCATCACTTCAAATTCACAATGTCTTGACCTGAAGTCATCTTTTCACTTCTCCTACCCCGGCCCTACACATCTGCTTTTATTCTCATTTTGTATCTGTAATTAAAGGTATCATTTATTTTCCAATCCTTCCAGTTCAGTAACTCTGCATTAGCTTTTTCCTCTCCTTCTCCCCTTCCTGTGGCCACAGCTCTGCAGCCTTTCTGCACGAAGTGTTACATCCAGTCCTTCCTTCCCTCCCACTGCAGACAACCTGGTATGTGCCCCTATGCTGTTTTCCCCAGACATTTTGGCAGTGCCCGAGGTGATCTTCCTGTCAAACCTATCATACTTGTCAAATGCATTTGATAGGAAGCTTCCAGAAGGGGGCTCCCATGGAGTACTTAAAAAATTTCTGACCAGGCAGTAAATATTTGTGATACAAAATTAAAAATGTATTTAGAATGAAACGCATCTTTGCCTCCTAAGCTTACCCCCAGCTACCAACCTCCCTTCTTGAAGGCAAATATTTGTCAACTTCTTGTTTATCTCTCCAGAAATAGTCTTATCTATCCATAACATCATTTGCTCTTTTGAGATTTAAATGCACCTGTGTGTGCACACCCAGGAACACACATGGTAACATTTTATACATGCATACTGTTCCACATCTGGCTGTTCCCACTGACTAAAACTTGGAATTCAGTATGTATTGATTAATCCTTTCAATGGTTGCACAGCATTCCATTGTGTGATATATTTCAAAACTCACTCTAATCAGCTTCTAATTTATATGTTAGATCTGTTTCCAATCTTTTGCTATTACAATGTGCAATCAATATTTTTTGTGCACATAAATGGTATATTTCACAACCCCTGCTGATTCTGGATGATAGAGGCAGGCATTTACACTGATGAATCTAAAGACTTGAAAAACTTTCTTTACAATCTGTAAAGCACATATCTTGATTTTGTGTTAAATATCAGGTTAAAATCTTTTACAAGTTTATCCACAGTCATTTTGAGGATAGTCATGTCAGTCCTTGCTAGTGGGCATAATTTTATTTATCTTGAAAAGGCACAATCTAAAATACATTTATATGACCGCTTTTACCTGTACAAAAAAAGTTCCCCAAACTGAATTCTTATGAAGGCCCCAAAGGGAGAAGAATTAACTGCTTGGTCCTGACAGCCTTTCTCATAATATGGGTCTAACAAATAGGGAAGCTCTAATAATATTGTTGAATAACTGGGAAAATTAATTTTGTTAGCATCTTTATTGATAGAATTCTGAAAAAGAAAATGACCAAGGTATGTGCAGAAACCAGATCACAGAGGCCAAACATTCAGCCCATTGTCCTATCAACATGAGATCTACAACACATAGAATATTGTGACTCTTCTCATCTGAAATATTAGTGATAGGGCTATGTGGCTTCTGATTACTCCCCCAGTAACTACCCACTGACAGACACTCATACTAAATAGCATCATGCTAGATTACTACAAAGCCTTAATTAAGTCTGTAAAAAGATCTCATTTACAGAGATAAGAAGATCTACCAACTGATCTCTACAGACCGCATCACTGGACAATGCTTGTGTCTGGATCTGTGGAAGCCATCACTCAGTCTTGCTGGAAGGGTTCTCACCAAGTCCTGATGTCAAGAAGGTCAGGGTTGTTGTGTAGCCACATTTTCTAAGATGTCAGTTCTCTTCAATAATTTCCTACTACTCATTGGTTTAACTCCAAGATATAAAGACAAATTTCTGCCTTGAGTTCCACACTCATGGGAGTAGCTTAATGGAAGATTCCAAGAGTATCCTAATACAGCTGGCTGACCCTCCACCCCAACTTTCGGAGACCTGCTCCAGTAGGGTCGGGCCCGAAGGGGAGGTGAGAGAAGCAGCGATAGACAGAGACCACACACCTTTGATGAGGATGGCAATCACTGCAAAACTTTATTGCTCATGAGGCTATATTTATAATGATCTTTTTGGCATAATCTTAACATTACACGTATATTTTTCCAACTAGTTACAATTTAAAACAACATGTGATATCCAAAACCCCTTCAGTTGATTTTTAATCTTTAATGATCTAAACAAAAATGTCTATTATTTATGCTAACCTTTAACTTTATAATGCTTATATATCTATTTAGTATTTTACAACTGTAGCAACAAATATTGACTTATGCTCCTAAGGTGTGAAACCTGCTGATGTAAGGCAAGTCTTTTTTACTTCCTTTAAGGGATGTTTCTTAACTTCTCTATTCCATCTTAACTTCTCTATTCTATCTTATAAATCTTATTCTATACTTTAACACTATTTAAATTTTTATATCTATAATTTTTTCTATTTCTATTGTTTATCTTACTTATACTTTATATCATCTAATATTTATATATTATCTATTAACCAACACCATAGCTTGTGTCCCGTTTCACACATACTTTCTTTTTCTGTTCCCACAGGATTTTAGCCTTTTCAGACATAATCAGAGGTCCACTATGCTTTATCTGCTCCCAGGTGGAAACCTCACTGGCTCTGATCCTGCTTCCATTTATCCAAAACCATCTAGCAAAATTCTTATCATAAACACCAGTATATGGTAAAAATGGGTCAAACCAATCTAAATTCTGCATACTACTTTTCCCTCTATATCATATCATTAATTTTATATCCAACATAATTATCAATTTTCACTATAAAAATAACTTGTCTATATAATTTAATATCTCTAGTGCTTCTATGAGGAAAAGGTGGAATAGTGAAACTATTTTCTACAAAATAATTAAACTGTTTAATATTTCTCTAGAATGGCCTGTCCTGCTGTGTTCAATTCTGGGAAAGATTTCTGTACATTCTCATACAAGGGTGAAACAAGTATTGTCTCAGCTGGGCGGGGGGAGAGAAGCAGAAATCTGGCTTATTTTGGTTAGAGGATTGTTTAAAAGAAGATCATTAACTAATGACCTTTGGACATCATGTCTAGTTTTGGTTGATCCACAGAATTGGGTTTCATTCAAAGCAGAGTGTTTAACAGATTATGGTGACAGTGACAGCCTCAGTTCAGGACTATCTATCTAGAACACACGGAAGACCTCACACAGGAGCCTATGAGCAAAATGCAGATTTATAACCAGCCCAAAGACCAACAGGCCATGCAGCATGTGGCCATTCACTGGGAGCTACAATATGGCAGGGGTACTTGGAAGGTCAATCCTTCATGATACAAGGTTAAAACTGGCCAAGCTTTTCATGTGGAC
>NW_007261769.1:38079-47042 GCF_000164805.1 Carlito syrichta | reverse complement strand
TATTGACTTATGCTCCTAAGGTGTGAAACTTGCTGATGTAAGGCAAGTCTTTTTTACTTCCTTTAAGGGATGTTTCTTAACTTCTCTATTCCATCTTAACTTCTCTATTCTATCTTATAAATCTTATTCTATACTTTAACACTATTTAAATTTTTATATCTATAATTTTTTCTATTTCTATTATTTATCTTACTTATACTTTATATCATCTAAGATTTATATACTATCTATTAACCAACACCATAGCTTGTGTCCCGTTTCACACATACTTTCTTTTTCTGTTCCCACAGGATTTTAGCCTTTTCAGACATAATCAGAGGTCCACTATGCTTTATCTGCTCCCAGGTGGAAACCTCACTGGCTCTTATCCTGCGTCCATTTATCCAAAACCATCTAGCAAAATTCTTATCATAAACACCAGTATATGGTAAAAATGGGTCAAGCCAATCTAAATTCTGCATACTACTTTTCCCTCTAAGCACCCACCATATTCTATCATTAATTTTATATCCAACATAATTATCGATTTTCACTATAAAAATAACTTGTCTATATAATTTAATATCTTTAGTGCTTCTATGAGGAAAAGGTGGAATAGTGAAACTATTTTCTACAAAATAATTAAACTGTTTAATGTTTCTCTAGAATGGCCTGTCCTGCTGTGTTCAGTTCTGGTGACAGTGACAGCCTCAGTTCAGGAATATCTATCTAGAACACACGGAAGGCCTCACACAGGAGCCTATGAGCAAAATGCAGATTTATAACTGGCCCGAAGACCAGCAGGCCATGCAGCATGTGGCCATTCACTGGGAGCTACAATATGGCAGGGGTACTTGGAAGGTCAATCCTTCATGATACAAGGATAAAACTGGCCAAGCTTTTCATGTGGACAGCAGGCTTCCATTGGAAATCCACAGATGCATAAGGCTAAAGACCTCCTAAAGAAGCCAGCTTCATAAAACACTGGCATCCAGATTCAGTTAAAAAAAAATCCGGGGTTCTGGTAAGATGGCGATGGCATAGGTGGAATTGTGAGATTCTCCAAATGTGAGTTCCCAGAAAGACTCTTACTATCCTTCCCCCATCCCCCTGCCCACCACCAGCCACACCAGTCCGAGGCCTGGGGACCCTGGGTCCCATGCAGGGCCAGATATTGTGACCCCCTCCTGCTGCTGCTCTACTATACATGAACCCCACCCATGTGGGAGTCTCGGGTCTCATCTCCCTCCCTGGCTACATCGTCTCACCCAGCACCAAGTCACCAGTCACTCAGGTAGGCTCTGGGCACCTGCCTCTCAGAGAAACAGGCTCCATTTCTGACTGAAATACCCTGTGAGGGGCCCGGGGCCATTCTCGCTGCTCACCACCTGCTCTTTGGAGCTCTGGAGCTCCGGGCCCAACCTGGTTGAGGCACCCAGCGTGTGACCCCATGCTTGTGTAAGGGAACAGCATATCTTAAGGAGGTGCTGATCAGAGGCTCTCAGCTCCAGAGGAGGGATCTCCAGAATCCCTCCTCCACCCAAGCCTGCTGGTGGCACCTTGGATCAGCTGTGCAGCTGATCCCCAGTGCCTCCCACGTTACTACAGCCCATCATAGTGGATCTCCCAGGGACCCAGATGAGCAGAGAGAAGGAATCCGTGAAAGAGGAGCTGCCACCTCGGCCATTCTCCAGGCAGAGATTTACATTGCCCCGTGCACCTACGAGTAGCCTCCACCTCGATTCCTAAGGTAACATCGCTACACAGGAGACAAATCCCCTCCCCTATGCTGAATCAGACGCAGGTAAATAAGCATTGCAGACCTCCCAGGCAACAGGCTAAAAGAACAAACCAAAGCTGCGAGTAAATCTAGCTGCCTGCAATGAAAGCAAAGGGGAGAGGTTGGAGATTAGAGCTGAAGAGACTTTAGACACTCGGGAAAGATTCCAGAGGTAGTCTAGTTTCATTTTTCTTTTTTTTTTAGTTGTAGTCTCACTCTGTCACCCAGACTGGAGGGCAGTGGCCGCTCCCGGCCAATGCAGCCTCGACCTGCTGGGCTCCAGTGATCTTTCTGCCTCAGACTTCCAAGTGGCTAGAACTACAGGAGCACACTACAACACCCAGCTAATATTTAAATTTATTATAGAGATGAGGTCTCACCAAGTTGCCCAGGTGGGTCTCAAACCCATGGGCTCAGGCAATCCTAGTCTGATTTCTTATTTTGACTTCTGATTTTATCATTTTGATTGTTTGTTTTGCTCACTTTTATTTGCTTTTTGACTTACACTATCTGTTTGTGTTAGGGAAAACACATCAAAAGGCATGATTTTCTTGGTCTGTCTTTGTGTAGCTACCAGTATGCTTTAGGGAATTTTGTTTGTGTATATATATATATATTTTTTGCTCCTCTCTTGCCTTGTGTCTCTTTTTCACCTGTCAGTTGGTATGTATGTCTGTTTTCCTTCTCACTCTTCTCTCTTTCTAACTTCCTATTGATACCCCTTCCTCCATTATTTTCCTCTCTGGAACCTCCTTTTGTTCCAGGGACCTAACCTACATCCTGCTGCTCAGACGGATTGTAAGTCAGTGGGAAATATATTCCAGTGTGCCCTTATGCCTGTTCCTGCATGCGGGAATCAGCAGATAGATTCTGAATCACAGTTTCCCCCTCAATTGAACCACAAAACTGCAAAAAGTACAGCCCACAGCCCATACTCCAACCTCAAAAGTGAACAAAGCCAGAGGACCCTCATAAGGAAGAACAGGAAATTGCAAAAGCAAAGCAAAAGCAACCCCACCTTCCCTGAAAAACAGAATTAAAGAAGGGGAGGGGAAGGGGAGAGAGAGAGAAATCTACACAAATGAAGAAAAACCAAAAGAAGAATATGGGTCTCTCCCAGACCCCTGGGAGGGCAGACACTGAGAAAACTGACTTCGGAATGCAAACAATGAAGAGCCCCCAGAATGACGGGTCTCAAACTACAAAACTAGATATCAAGACATTAATGGAGAGATTAAAAAGAATTGAGGAGAGACATGAAGAAATTAGGAAGGAGCTGATAACTGAGATAACAGTAATAAAGAATATTGTGAATGAAATAAATAACAAACTGATGAGATGGAAAGCAGAATTAGCCAAGTAGAAGAAAGAATTTCAGAACTTGAGGACCAAAATATAGAACTAACCCAAACTCTTAAAAACACAGAAAACAAGTTCAAAAAGCAGAACAAAACCTTCAAGAGATGAGCGATTACTTTGAGACTGAACATAAGAGTAATTGGCATTTCTGAGGCAGAAAGAGAGACAGAGACCACACTAGAACAAACTTTCCATGAGATTATTCAAGAAAATTTTCCTTATCTAATCAGTGATGCAAAAATTCAAACACAAGAGTTTCATAAAACCCCTGCAAGACAACAAATGAGAAGACCAACTCCCAGACACATAGTATTTTTCCTAAACAAAGTAGGTATAAAAGAAAAAATCCTAAAGGCACCAAGAGAAAAAGACCAGATCACATACCATGGAAGCCCAATTAGAATAACAACAGATTTATCTACAAATATACTGCAGGCTAGGAGAGCTTGGAGCCCTATCTTCAAAGTCCTGAAAGATATTCAATTTCAACCAAGAATAACCTACCAGGCCAAGTTTAGATTTATCGATGTGGGAGAATTAAAATCTTTCTCAGATATCCAATCCCTAAGAACTTATGCTGCCACCAGAAACCTCTACATGAAACACTTAAGAAAGTACTAAACACAGAAGAAAAGGAAAAAAGAACAACGTTCTTCACAAGAGTACAGAAAAAAGAATAAAATACATATGAACCAACCCCAAAACCAAAAGAAAAATGAAAAAACAAGTGGAAGAACAACAACTCTATAAGAACTCTATGATAGGGATGAACTCTCACATTTCAATAATTAGCCTGAATGTGAATGGATTAAATGCACCACTGAAAAGTTATAGAATGGCAAAATGGATAAAATATCACCAGGCAACAATATACTGCCTTCAAGACAGCCATCTCACTAGAAACGACAAGCACAGACCTAAAGAAAGAGCGTGGGAAACAAATTTTCTGGTGAATGGAACACAAAAGGAAGGAGTAGTTATCCTAATTTCAGACAAAATACCATTTAAGCTATCAAAAATTTAAAAAGATACAGAAGGCCACTACATAATGATAAAAGGTTCACTCCATCAACGAGAAATATCTATCCTAAGCATATATGCACCCAACATAGGAGCACCAACTTTCGTAAAGCAGCTTCTAGGAAAACTAAAGAAAGATATTGACTCTAACACCATCATAACTAGGGACTTTAATACACCACTCACAACCCTAGACAGATCATCAGGACAAAAAATCAGCAATGAGATTTGGAACCTCAATGTGACTCTTGAAAAATGGACTTAATTGATACCTACAGATGACTCCACCCAACAACAACAGAATATACATTCTACTTAGCACCGCATGGAATATACTGTAAGATCAGCCACATACTTGGCCATAAAGCAAGCATAAACAAATTTTAAAAGATCGAAATTTTGTCATGCACCTTCTCAGACCACAGTGGAATAGAAATGAACATCAACACCGACAAGCTTCCCCCCAAACCCACAAAGACATGAAAGCTAAACAGCATGATACTAAACAACTCCTGGGTCACAAATGAAATCAAAACAGAGATTAAAAGATACCTGGAAACAAATGGAAATGAAGAGACATCTTACCAAAATCTCTGAGATGCAATGAAAGCTGTAGTAAGAGGGGAATTCAAATGCACATGAAGAAAATGGAAAGATCACAAATCAACAGCCTAAACTAGTCACCTTAGGAAGCTGGCAAAGCAAGACCAGCAAAAACCTAAATGTAGCAACAGAATACAGATTACCAAAATAAAAGCCCAAATCCGGGACCTAGAAGAGAAAAAGATAATACAAAAAAATCAATTAAACAAAAAGCTGGTTTTTTGAAAGGATTAACAAGATCGATGGTCCCTTAGCTAGACTGACCAAGAAAAAAGAGAAAACACCCAAATAAATACAATCAGAAACACAAAAGATGAAGACACATCTGACCCCAAAGAAATACAAAAGATCATTAGAGACTACAATGTACACCTGTATGGAAACAAACTGGAAAACCTTAAGGAAATGGAAGACTTTCTGATATCACACAACCTGCCTAGGTTGAAACAAGAAGAAATCAAAACCCTAAATAGACCAATAACAATGAAGGAAATTGACTATGTTACAAGAAAACTACCTACAAAAAAAGCCTGAAACCAGCAGAATTCTACAAGACATTTAAGGAGGAGCTGATACCAATCCTACTGAAAGTATTCTAGGTGATTGAGAAAAATGGAACCCTCCTCAATCATTCCATGAAGCCAACATCACATTGATATCCAAGCCAGGTAAAGATCCAACAAAGAAAGAGAACTACAGGCCAATATCTTTCATGAAAAGATGCTAAAATTCTCAACAAGATCCTAGTGAACCAGATTCAACAACACATCTCAAGAATCATCCATCATGACCAAGTAGGCTTCATCCCTGGGATGCCAGGCTGGTTCAACATTCGCAAGACAATAAATGTAATTAAATACATCAACAGAAGTCAGAACAAAAACCACATGATTATATCATTAGATGCAGGAAAAGCTTTTGATAAAATCCATCACCTCTTCTTGATAAAAACCCTTGAACACCTAGGCATACATGGAACATATCTCAAAACAGTAAAAACCATCTATGAGAAACCCACAGCTAGCATACTCCTAAACAGACTAAAATTGGATCCATTTCCACTGAAAACTGGAACTAGACAAGGATGCCCACTCTCTCCTCTCCTATTCAATATAGTATTGGTAGTCCTAGTTGGAGCAATCAGAAGAGAAGGCAATCAGGCGTATTCAAATAGGAAAAGAGGAAGTCAACTTATCCCTCTTTGCTGATGACATGATTGTGTACCTTGAAAACCCAAGAGAATCTGTCAAAAGCCTCCCTGCGCTGATAAGTGACTCTGGTAAAGTCTCAAGGTATAAAATAAATGTGCAAAAGACAATCGCATTTCTTTACACCAATAATAAACAAACAGAAACCCAAATAAAAACTACAATCCCATTCACAATAGCCACACAAAAAAATGAAATACCTTGGCATCAGAGATGTGAAAGACCTTTACAATGAAAACTACAAAACACTGTTCAAATAAATCAAGGATAAAACAAACAAGTGGAAAAATATCCCATGCTCACAGATTAGAAGAATCAACATTATAAAGATGTCCATCTCAGCTAAGGCAATCTACAGATTTAATGCAATACCCATCAGATTGCTGGCAACATTCTTCTCAGAGCTAGAAAAAGCTAAACAGGAATTCAGATGGAAACACAATGACCAAGAATAGCCAGAACAATCCTCAGCAAACAAAAACAAAGCAGGAGGTAACACACTACCAGACTTCAAACCTTACTATAGAGCTACAGTAATCAAAACAGCTTGGTATTGGTACAGGAACAGGCAGATAGACCAATGGAATAGAATTTAGATTCCAGAAGCAAAACCTCAATTTCTCAACCAACTCATCTTCAACAAAGCCTCTACCACCCACCACTGGGGAGAGGAGAACCTATTCAGTAAATGGTGCTGGGAAAACTGGCTGACCTCATGCAGAAGACTCAAACAAGACCCCTATCTATCCCCATACACAAAAATTAACTCTAAATGAATCAGAGACCTAAACCATAAGAACCTTAGAAAATGTGGGACACACCCTTATGGAAATTGTAACTGGCATCCAATTCCTGAACAAAACCTGAAACCAACAGGCCATAAGAGATAAGATAGACAAGTGGGACCTCATTAAACTGACAAGCTTCTGCAAAGTCAAAGAAACCATCAAGAGAGCAGGGAGACAGCCCACAGAATGGAAAAAAGTATTTGCCAACTCCAGGTCTGACAGAGGCTTAACATCTTGGATCTACAAGGAACCCAAACGTGCTGAAAAGAAAAAAAAAACCCAGTATAAAGTGAGCAAAAGATATGAACAGACACTTCTCAAAGAAAGACATCTGAGCAGTCAACAGACACATGAAGAAATGTTCAACCTCACTAATCATCAAGGAGACACAAATCAAAACCACACTGAGATACCAACTAACTCCAGTCAGAATGGCAATTATCAATAACTCAAAAAATAACAGTTGCTGGAGAGGGTGTGGTGAAAAAGGAACACTTCTACACTGTTGGTGGAAGTGCAAATTAGTGCAACCTCTGGGGAAAACAGTGTGGCGATTCCTAAAAGCTCTAAATATCGACCTCCCATATGACCCCACAATACCCCTACTGGGAATATACACTTTAGAACTCAAATTACTCTATGAAAACGATACCTGCACATGTATGTTTAACGCAGAATTGTTCACACTAACAAGAACCTGGAATCAACAATGCTGTCCATCAAAAGAGGACTGAATTTAAAAAATGTGATACATATACATGATGGAATACTATGAAGTCATAAAAAGGAACAAAATCACGAATTTCACAGCAACCTGGATGGAACTAAGTCTATACTACTGAGTGACCTCTCACCAAAACAAAGATCTGAGTATCACATGTTTTCACTCATATAGTAGACCTTGAACATCTACCGTAATACTATAAGAAAAGGATTGACATTGGTGGGAAACTATGGGGGGGAGGGGAAGGGAGGTGGGATTAACAGTAGTAAATATCTGTCTGGGGACAGGGAGCCACCCCTTATCAACAAGGGTACCTTAATGAAACATATTTGTATACCTAACCCTTAACTGTACCCTACAATACCAAAATTTGAAAAAATATTGATTAATAAAAAAAAAATTCCACACCATCGCTGTATTTTAGCCTCAGAAATACTGGGGTGGGGGTATGTTTATGACAAAAAGCAGAAGATGCAGTCCCAGGGAGGTTTGTCTATGAAATCCCGAATGCCCTGGGCCTCAAGCTCTAAGAGGACTGTAATCCCTCCTCTGTCCTATAACCTGGGTCCCTGTGATGGCAGTTTCTAGTTCCTGGACTGAGGTGATTCCTTAATTTTTATAACCTAAGAATTCTATTCCCAGGTCACATAATTTAAAGACAGGGACTTCTCCCTGAAAGTGGGCACCATATCCTTTTAAATATGCTTAAATTCAAGTAACAAGTTTTAAAAAAATTATGACTCAGTGGCCAATTCTTTTTACTCACTACTGTACACACAGAATCTAGCATAATGTTGGATACATATAACAAGCTCTCAATAAATATTTGCTAAATGAGCGAATGAAGTCTAAGGGAAGTCCGGGAAGTGGAGGATGGGATGGGGAATGGGTTGCTGTGGAACAGCCTAGGAGGATAGAAAAAGTGCTGGAGGCAGCAGGTTGAAAGTCACTGATCAGGAATGCCATGTTTTCCCTGAGTCATGGATCTACAACAAGACCAGGCACAGGGCACACGGTAATGCCAACCACAACAACTTATCATGACATCCTGCCTGAACTGCCAGGGACATAGCTGTTAGAATGATGAATCCCCTCCCCCAACCTATTGATAGTGTCTATCCAGATGATCATAGACACCTAGATGGAGCTGATCTATGTGCTGGAACTCCATTGGCCTGGTTTTGCAAGCAAGCCCCAGGTTCCCAGAACTCCAGAAATGGCAGCATACTCGGGGACATCGTCACTAGGTCTTGCATTGCTTTAGAAAGCCCATTTGAAAGACTGGTGGAAGACTACAAGTGAAGGTCAAGATAAAGGCACTGTTCTTTTGCCACATCTTATCCCCATCCCAAGATTTCAGTCTAGCTGCAAAAGGACTTCTTTCCCCCAGGACGTCCCCCCTAGGACTTTGGTCTGAGGTAACCCACAATAACTTTAAGAGCTATTTCTCTGGATTAGTCTTAGAAAAGATGCTATATCTGAAAATAAGATGATAAATATGA
>NW_007261769.1:37246-38059 GCF_000164805.1 Carlito syrichta | reverse complement strand
CCTTTGGGAGGCTGAGGTGAGTGGAAAGCCTGAGCCCGCGGGTTCGAGATCCACCTGGGCAGTGAGACCTCATCTCTACAATAAATCAAAAATCAGCCAGGCGTGGTAGCGCATGCCTGTAATTCCGGCTACTTGGAAGGCTGAGGCGGAAGGATCGCCAGAGCCCAGCAGGTCGAGGCTGCGGTGGCCGGGAGCGGCCACTGCACTCCAGTCTGGGTGACAGAGTGAGACTCCAACTCAAAAAAACAAAATAGTCTCAGTCATTATATAAAGACTTCAATGAGGGTGAAATTATTTATGGGCACCTTGCATATAACCCAATACCATGGGGGGTGGAGATTAGGAAACTAGGTTCCCTAAGCAAAAATATGAAATTATACGTTTTGCCTAAAGAAAAACAAGAGTTTACAAATATCACTCATTTCATTCAATAAGAACATATTCCTTCATTCATTTAGCAAAATTTATTGACTTTCCCATCTGTGCTAGACCCTGTGTTAGCCTTGGGGATCCAGTGGTGAAGAGGACATAGCATTTGTCCTCAAGGAAATTTCAGTTTCTGCCATCTCCTCACTCCCTCTCACATACACACACCATGCAAAGATCTCTTCAACTGCATTATTGAAAGATGGTCATTTAGCTCTTGCTATGTGGTATAACGAGACAGTATGAATGCAGTGTCTGGCATAGTGGCCAGCAATTTCTAAATCTACTCCTGCTTGCCTACTCTCAGCAAGCACCAAGAGCTGAGAGTCTTGAATTCTGTACTCATTGTCCATAGTTACTAGCCATCCAACCTTTAGAAATTCACTG
>NW_007261769.1:29196-37226 GCF_000164805.1 Carlito syrichta | reverse complement strand
GTAGAGAAAAAGGAATACAAATCTCAAACTTAACATACATTACCAGCTTTCATAGTATAAAGCCATCTAAAGTGTATGTAAAACAATTTTAAAGGGCAAAGCAACGAGTTAAATAGCATTATTATGGAACCATTTTAGAATGTCATAAAATATTTTAACCAACACTGACGCTAAAATATGAAGTCCACTGCTATCAGATATCTAATAATTATGTAATACTTTTTAATAATTAATAATAATCTAATAATTATGCATGCAAAGGTGAGAACACTGTAATGAGTAATAAAAGGCAAGAATCATGTTTGTAAGACATAGTATAAAAATAGTCTCAGTCATTATATAAAGACTTCAATGAGGGTGAAATTATTTATGGGCACCTTGCATATAACCCAATACCATGGGAGGTGGAGATTAGGAAACTATGTTCTCTAAGCAAAAATATGAAATTATACGTTTTGCCTAAAGAAAAACAAGAGTTTACAAATATCACTCATTTATTCATTCAATAAGAACATATTCCTTCATTCATTTAGCAAAATTTATTGACTTTCCCCTCTGTGCTAGACCCTGTGTTAGCCTTGGGGATCCAGTGGTGAAGAGGACATAGCATTTGTCCTCAGGGAAATTTCAGTCTCTGCCATCTCCTCACCCCCTCTCACTTACACACACCACACAACGATCTCTTCAACTGCATTATAGAAAGATGGTCATTTAGCTCTTGCTATGTGGTATAACAAGACAGTATGAATGCAGTGTCTGGCATAGTGGCCAGAAATCTCTAAATCTACTCCTGCTTGCCTACTCTCAGCAAGCACAAAGAGCTGAGAGTCTTGAATTCTGTACTCACTGTGCATAGCTACTAGCCATCCAACCTTTAGAAATTCATTGCAATACTTTGAACCTGAATCTTGTCTGAGAACTCTCTTCTTGAAGGTCACATTCAGTCCACAAGGAAGGAGATGACTAAAGATTTCTAATAAGCCGGGCTCAGTGGCTCAGCCTGTAATCCTGCACCTTTGGGAGGCTGAGGTGGGTGGATTGCTTGAGCCCACGGGTTCAAGACCTGTTGGGCAGCGAGACCTCATCTCTACAATAAATAAAAAAAATCAGCTGGGCGTGGTAGTACATGCCTGTAATTCCGGCCACTCGGAAGGCTGAGGCACAAGGATAGCTGGAGCCCAGCAGGCGAGGCTGCGGTGGCCGAGAGCGGCCACTGCATTCCAGTCTGGGTGACTGAGTGAGACTTCAACTCAAAAAAAAAAGGATTTCTAACAATGGTTGAAGCTATTACTTCATAAAGAACCTGTTCTATCAGGTGACTCAAGCTAGAGTTCTCCTTGGCTGCATGCAGTGGCTCATGGCTGTAATCCTAACACCTTGGAAGGCCAAGATGGGTGGATTGCTTGAGTGCAAGAGTTTTGAGATCAGCCAGGGCAATATAGCAAGACCTCATCTCCACAAAAAAATTAAAAAATTAGCCAGGTGTGGTGGCATGAACCTGTAGTCCCAGCTATTTGGGAGGCTGAAGAATCACCTAAGTCCAGGAGGTTGAGGCTGTCATAAACGTGATCATTGTGATCACGCCACTGCACTACAGTCTGGGTAACAGAGTGAGACCCTAACTAAAAAAAAGTTCTCTTTTGCATTGAGCTGAAATTGTCCCTCCATGAATTCAGCATGTCCTAGTCCTTCATACTACAGTAGCACAAAACTATCTACTGTCTCTCCCACATGATAATCTCTCAAATATTAAAAAATCTGTCATATTTCCTCAAGTCTTTAGACCAAAAACTACCCTTAAATACCAATTTCTTGACTCCAAGACCTTTTTATAATATTGGTTACCTTCCACTATGACCTCTTTACTCAACATTTCTCTTGAAAATATAGTACCCAGCCAGGTTTGGTGGCTCAGCCTGTAATCCTGCACTTTGGGAGGCTGAGGCGAGTGGATTGCCTGAGTCCACGGTTTCGAGACCCGCCTGGGCAACTTGGAAAGACCTCATCTCTATAACAAATCAAAAAATCAGCCAGGCGTGGTAGTGCATGCCTGTATTCGGGCTACTTGGAAGGCTGAGGTGGAGGGATCGCCAGAGCCCAGCAGGTCGAGGGTGCAGTGGCAGTGGCCACAGCACTCCAATCTGGGCTACAGAGTGAGACTCCAACTCGAGAAAAAAAGGAAAATATAGTACCCAAAATACAGTGTAGTATTCTAGATTTACACTCTGACCAGCAGATGCTTGCTACACATCCAGTAATGCAGAATAAGACTCTGACTTGTATAAAAGACAGCTAAACAAATGTAATAACCAGTTATAGGAAAACTGTCTGAACCACATTACTTAAAACTCTACAATAAAGAGGCAGGAAAGCAAAACAGTCAAGAGTACAGACTGAGGCCACATGACCTTGATGAGTTCAAATTCTGGTTATGATGTATGTTAGATGTTAGCCTCCCTGCTTAAGATTCCTCATCTATCAAATGAGAATCATAACAGTTCTTACCATATAGGACCCATATGAAAATCTGAATGAGTTATCAGATAGAATGCATTTACAACGGGAACACAGTAGTTAAAGGAAATATTATCAAATAAGGTAGGCAACTTATTTGTCTACGTGATTGTCTATTCTGGTGATAATCTAAATACCTTTTGTGTGTGTGCATTTACAAGTGATAAGAAAATGACTTTTAGTTACTTTCTTTGTAATTAATATTGTGATATTAATGAATAAAAGTAAACTGGCACTTTCCTAAGTGCAAAGAATGTGGTAATACTCTTAAGAGAGAGACAAACTGATACTTAATAACTGAGAGGAAGATAAGGAGAAAAACAGAATAAATAGAAAGTAAACTTTTTTTTTGAATTGGAATCTCACTGTTGTCCAAGCTGAAGTGCAGTGTCATGCTCATGGCCATCATAGCCTCCACCTGGTAGGCTCAGGTGATCCTTCCATCTCAGCCTTCCAATTAGTTGGAGCTATAGGCATGCGCCACCATGCCTGGCTAATTTTCCTTGATTGATTGTAGAGATGAGGTCTCATCAAGTTGCCCATGCTGGTCTCGAAACCCTGGGCTCAGGCAATCTCTTGCCTCAGCCTCCCAAAATGCTGAGATTACAAGCGTGGGCCACTGTGTCTGGCCTAATATTAAGGAAATGCCTAAGATCATTTTTCTTCCCATTAAAACCCAGCCTGCTCATGTCAATTATACTATGAATGCATAATTTCTGACATTTTATGTGCCACAAGAGTACGTTCCCTTTGTTTATTGGTGTCCTTTTTATGTATGCTTTAAAATCCTCTCATGGGAAGAATCATAATCTAATGCTAATTAACTTTCAATCACATCTACTATGGCAAGTGACCCCTGAACTAAAACTTCTCTTTGTTCTAGTGCTCACTTAGTTCTAAAAATAAACACTACCACAGGGTGCCTGTGTTGTATCAACTGAGTAAGCCAGTGTGGATGTGCAGTAGCCTTGAAATTTCACACACATCTACAGACTGCTCACTGAAAAACGTTAAGGGTGGTTAAGTAAACTAAATAAATTATCTTGGTATTTCTTTCTACTTAAAACAAACAGAAATACAAGCTACTTTCTACACAAACTTCCAAAAAAAGTTTTAACAATGCCATTGCAATAATTTCTTTAAAATAATGACTTTTTTATTAAAGTAGTAGCCTAATTTTCATTAAAATTTAAAGAAAATGGTCATTTGAAAAGCATGCTTTGAGAGTCTAACATATCATGTAATTGTGATGACATTCACGTCATTAAAAAGCTCTTCATTTGCAAATAGCATTTACCAAACAAGGTGAAATTGCAATTTCATTCATTATCTAATGGATGCTTTTCCCAATTATACTTATTAATATGATATAAATTGGAAATAAATCTTTGACATATCTTTGAAAGATAAGCAAGGCCAGGCTCGGTGACTCAGCCTGTAATCCGAGCACTTGGGGAGGCTGAGGAGAGTGGATTGCCTGCGCCCATGGGTTCAAGACCAGCCAGGACAGCTTGGCAAGACCTCCTCTCTACAATAAATCAAAAAGTAGCCAGGCGTGGTAGCGCATGCCTGTAGTTCCAGTTACTTGGAAGGCTGAGGAGGAAGGATTGCCTGAGCCTAGCAGGTTGTCGCTGAGGTGACCATGAGTGTGCAACTGCACTCCAACCTGGGTGACAGTGTGGGACTCCAAAAAACAAAACAAAACAAATCAAAACAAAAAATAAAGAAAGATAAGCAAGATGGCATGTAGTCTTAAGATAAAGTTCATCCACACGCCCCTTCAAAATTCCCAGATTTATAAGAAACTGCCACTTGTAAAAGAAGCAGAGAGATAATAAATTCAGTATAATCATAGCTACTAACATGTATTGAACTGTATTTGCTCATCACTGTGCTAGGTTTTTAGTGTATTATCTACATTTAATTTAACCCTCATAACCCTATTATAGATGAGGAAGCTGAAATTTAGAGAGGTTAACTAATTTGCCCAAGGTTATATAACTAGATATGCAGTGCCAGGACCCAAACATGGATTGTTTGACTTCATGGACTAGGTTTGTATCCTCTGTAATCAGGTAATTTAAAAAACCTGAGGGGTCGTGGGGGAACACACATCAATAAGAGTACCTGATCACAAGCCAGACAAAGTGGGGACCAAAGAGAGACCCAAACTTTACTTGTACGATGTCCACTTGTATACCTAATCCTGAATTACACCCTACATCTTTAAAATAAAACATTTTTTAAAAGACTAAAAAAAATAAAACCTGAGGGTATACATATCATGATTCGCAAGAAACAGAACAGCAGAGGCAAAGACTGTCCACATGGAGAGTATACTGTGTGACTGGAAAAGGCTGAATATCATTGTTACCAGGTTTGCTCAGTAAGAAATAAGAACTAGTTCTGACTTAGCTCATGATGAGTTTCTGAACTGACCTGATGTGTTCAAATGAGACAGTGAATGTACTCTTCAAGTAGAAGATGACTTTTTACTCTCAGTACTCTTAAAAGTTTTTCCAACCAAAATAGTTTCAGTGGCAAAAACTTCATAGAAGTGGAATATCTTAAAACATGCAAAGTAGATGTTAGGAAATTCTTTTTTTGTTTAGTTAGAGTCTCACTCCGTCACCCAGGCTGGAGTACAGTTGCACACTCACGGCCACCCCAATGTCAACCTGCTGGGCATGATCCTTCCACCTCAGCTTTCCAAGTAGCTGGAACTACAGGTGCACGCTACCATGCCTGGCTAATTTTTTGATTTATTGTAGAGATGAGGTCTCATCCATGTTGCCCAGGTTGGTCTCAAACTTGCGGGTTCAGGCAATCCTCTTGCCTCGGCCTCCTGAAGTGCTGGAATTACAAGCTTGAGCCAGTATGCCCAGCCAAGAAATTCTAATAAATAAATGTATGCTTCCCAATTTTAGTCAGTTAATCATTGCCCACACTCATTGTTCTTCTAGCAAGAAAAGCATAACATTGCACCTCCAGAACTACAGTAAATGGGCCTCCCATTTTCTGAAAGCTTCCACTCCCCTCCCAAGGTCTCCAGAGGGGTTTGCTAGTCCATTTCAACTCAACCACTTTGAGTAGAAGGTTTGTTTCTTGACTGGAAGGAATTTACAAACTAGCATAGGTGATGAAATAAACACAACTGACTTTAATATAATATACACAAAAGCAAAAGAAAAGAGATATGAAGAAAGGCAATGGAAGATCATGGATGATTTCTCCAGCAGAAAACAACTGAACTCTTTCTCTTGTGAATGATTGAATAAGTGCTATTTGTAAAGGATTTTGAAGAAAACAGGGAATTTCCTCAAGTGAAGACAGAGGGAAAGTCATCCTGAAGATGGTAACATGAGTTGATGCTGAAGACTATCAAATAGCCCATGCTGTCTAGCTATAAATGTGAAAAATCAGGATGGAGCCAGATCAGGGACAATCTGGAGCATAATGACTTGTACAATAAGATTATTTTATTTGGTTATGACTTCTATAGTTGCATAAAACAAGAATTGGGTTTTTGTGTTTGTTTTTGCTCCTGATGTATAACTCACCTAATTATTTCAGGAACATATATTTTAAAATATGGAAATGATTAATTATTCAACTGACACAGTAGCAAGAAACTTTAATGTTTATTTTTTAAGCAATGCTAAAATACCAGTTATAATGGAGACTTATCATGATAATGTTTCTCCCCAAACTGCATTATTATTATTTGATTCAACTGATATACAAGAATTATTCTAAGTCTTGATTTTATTTCAGTATGATTTTTATTCTTAATCACCTTGGAGTGATTATTTTGTGTCAGGTACTATGTCAGCACTTGACTTGCCTTATCTCCCTTAAATCTCCTCTCCAAAACACATGTTAACCATGGCCACTCTGCTGGAATGTGCTGGAAGTGGAATCAAACTCTTATCTGAACCCAGAGCATGAATTCTTAGCAGTTATAGCAACTCTTTCATGGTCAGGGAAAGATTTCTAAGGTAAAAAGTGGCAGAAAAGGAAAAAACTCAAAATTTGGAGTTTATTGCATCTAATGTTATATTTAATGCTTGGAAAGAAGGAAGGAAGGAAGGAAGGAAGGAAGGAAGGAAGGAAGGAAGGAAGGAAGGAAGGAAGGAGAAGGAAACTACACTACAGCTCTCCTAAAAGAGTATCCTTAGAGATATGTTATGGGACGAACTCAAATAGAGTCCCTTAAGATGAACTCCAGGATTGATCACATTTACTCTGAATTCATATCAGTAATACTATAGTGAGTCTCCAAGACACAAAAAGGTTTCTACGACCAAAATTTTAAATCCATCCTAACTTCAGGTGCTTTAAACTAGTACCCTCTGGAATTACTTCTGAGTTCTTTCCATAGTAAAGTGTACGGCCTCGAAGCTTGAAGTGTCTCTTTTTCCACCTTTGGAAAGAACTGATTTGCTTCAACAACTGTCCCTCTTTAATGCTGGTCTAGAGAGAAGCAGAAGCACAATGACACAATTAAGGTAAAAGTTAATACCAAATGAAATTCAGAGACAATGACAGATTATTAACATTTTGAATAATAGTTCTCACGTCTTGTAAATTTTATGAGAATGAATATTTTATTCTCATCAGAGTTGAATCAAAGGAGCATGTGTGCAAAACCCTAAAGAACAAACGTGAATTTGACATGGTTCCCTGCACTCACAGAAATCACAAATAAGATACAAGGCACATGCACACAGGTTAGCATTTGCTGTACAGCATTATGTGCACACTACCTTGTATATAGTAAGTATGGTGGCGGTGCAGTAAAATATTATGATAATGCAAGCATATAGGCTCTGGAGCCAGAAACCTGTGTCCTACTTAGTAGCTGAATGGTCTTGGTCAAGTTACTAAACTACATTATGGCTTTATTGATTCATCTGTAAGATGGAGGCAACAACAGAACATACCTTTTAAGGCTCACATGAGAAATAAATGAAAAATGCATAAAGGACTTAGTGCATGGCACATAGTAAGTGCTTGTGAAGTGTTAATTATCTTCAGCTATGAGTTATTTATAGCAAACATATACACAAAGTACTGTACATGGTGGTCCAGAGAAGGAAGGAAGCACCAGCTCACCTCAGAGGGAGTCAAAGCAGTCTTCCCAGATGAGGGCCCAAGGAGGTTCTTGATGGAGTATACCAGAATGACAAGAGATGGAGAAGGGCATTTGAAGTGTGTGCAAAAGGTAGAAATGTTTACAATAACATGTATCTTTGGGGAATCTTCAAAAAAACTCTCTGTTGCAAATGCAGCAAAAAGTTTGTAAGGGAGATTGGTGGAGATGAGCCTGGAAGTGGTAGGCAGGGACTCTGTGGCTCTGGGCACACCTTGGTTAAGTATATATCATTGTCAACAAAATACTTTTAACCTCTCTGACCTCATTTAGTAGCTGTCCCTCTCTCAGTGCCCTCGGTCCACAATGAATGTTTGGATTTTCAGTGGGCATGTGTGCTTCTGCCTGAGGCCTGGGCACTACC
>NW_007261769.1:23964-29176 GCF_000164805.1 Carlito syrichta | reverse complement strand
AATTTCACACACATCTACAGACTGCTCACTGAAAAACGTTAAGGGTGGTTAAGTAAACTAAATAAATTATCTTGGTATTTCTTTCTACTTAAAACAAACAGAAATACAAGCTACTTTCTACACAAACTTCCAAAAAAAGTTTTAACAATGCCATTGCAATAATTTCTTTAAAATAATGACTTATTTATTAAAGT
The DNA here is from genome assembly GCF_000164805.1 of Carlito syrichta. NCBI lineage: Eukaryota > Metazoa > Chordata > Mammalia > Primates > Tarsiidae > Carlito > Carlito syrichta. Next base: position 28,982 of record NW_007261769.1, on the reverse strand, counting down.
AGTAGCCTAATTTTCATTAAAATTTAAAGAAAATGGTCATTTGAAAAGCATGCTTTGAGAGTTTAATATATCATGGAATCGTGATGACATTCACGTCATTAAAAAGCTCTTCTTTTGCAAATAGCATTTACCAAACAAGGTGAAATTGCAATTTCATTCATTATCTAATGGATGCTTTTCTAAATTATACTTATTAATATGATATAAAATGGAAATAAATCTTTGACATATCTTTGAAAGATTAGCAAGGCCAGGCTCGGTGACTCAGCCTGTAATCCCAGTATTTGGGGAGGACGAGGAGAGTGGATTGCCTGCACCCATGGGTTCAAGACCAGCCAGGACAGCTTGGCAAGACCTCCTCTCTACAATAAATCAAAAAGTAACCAGGCGTGGTACCGCATGCCTGTAGTTCCAGTTACTTGGAAGGCTGAGGAGGAAGGATTGCCTGAGCCTAGCAGGTTGTCGCTGAGGTGACCGTGAGTGTGCAACTACACTCCAACCTGGGTGACAGTGTGGGACTCCAAAAAAACAAAACAAAACAAATCAAAACAAAAAATAAAGAAAGATAAGTAAGATGGCATGTAGTCTTAAGATAAAGTTCATCCACAGGCCCCTTCAAAATTCCCAGACTTATGAGAATTGGCAACAAACTGCCACTTGTAAAAGAAGCAGAGAGATAATAAATTCAGTATAATCATAGCTACTAACATGTATTGAACTGTATTTGCTCATCACTGTGCTAGGTTTCTTAGTGTATTATCTACATTTAATTTAACCCTCATAACCCTATTATAGATGAGGAAGCTGAAATTTAGGGAGGTTAACTAATTTGCCCAAGGTTATATAACGAGATATGGCAGTGCCAGGACCCAAACATGGATTGTTTGACTTCATGGTCTAGGTTTGTATCCTCTGTAATCAGGTAATTTAAAAAACCTGAGGGATCGTGGGGGAACACATCAATAATAGTACCTGATGGCAAACCAAAGTGGGGACCAAAGAGAGACCGAAACTTTACTTGTACGATGTCCACTTGTATACCTAATCCTGAATTACATCCTACATCTTTAAAATAAATCATTTTTTAAAAGACTAAAAAAAAATAAAACCTGAGGGTATACATATCATGATTCCCAAGAAACAGAACAGCAGAGGCAAAGACTGTCCACATGGAGAGGATACAGTGTGACTGGAAAAGGTTGAATATCATTGTTCCCAGGTTTGCTCAGTAAGAAATAAGAACTAGTTCTGACTTAGCTCATGATGAGTTTCTGAACTGACCTGATGTGTTCAAATGAGACAGCAAATGTACTCTTCAAGTAGAAGATGACTTTTTACTCCCAGTATTCTTAAAAGTTGTTCCAACCAAAATAGTTTCAGTAACAAAAACTTCATAGAAATGGAATATCTTAAAAATTACAAAGTAGATATTAGGAAATTCTTTTTTTGTTTAGTTAAAGTCTCGCTCCGTCACCCAGGCTGGAGTACAGTTGCACACTCATGGCCACCCCAATGTCAACCTGCTGGGTATGATCCTTCCACCTCAGCTTTCCAAGTAGCTGGAACTACAGGTGCATGCTACCATGCCTGGCTAATTTTTTGATTTACTGCAGAGATGAGGTCTCACCATGTTGCCCAGGTTGATCTCAAACTTGCAGGTTCAGGCAATCCTCGTGCCTCAGTCTCCCAAAGTGCTGGAATTACAGGCTTGAGCCAGTATGCCCAGCTAAGAAATTCTAATAAATAAACGTATGCTTCCCAATTTTAGTCAGTTAATCATTGCCCACACTCATTGTTCTTCTAGCAAGAAAAGCATAACATTGCACCTCCAGAACTACAGTAAATGGGCCTCCTATTTTCTGAAAGCTTCCACTCCCCTCCCAAGGTCTCCAGAGGGGTTTGCTAGTCCATTTCAATTCAACCTCTTTGAGTAGAAGGGGTTTGTGTGTTTGTTTTTGCTCCTGATGGATAACTCACCTAATTATTTCAGGAACATATATTTTAAAATATTTTAAAATATGGAAATGAGTAATTATTCAACTGACACAGTAGCAAGAAACTTTAAGGTTTATTTTTAAAGCAATACTAAAATACCAGTTAAAATGGAGGCTTATCATGACAATGTTTCTCCCCAAACTGCATTATTATTATTTGATTCAACTGATATACAAGAATTATTCTAAGTCTTGATTTTATTATCGTATGATTTTTATTCTTAATTGCTAGCACCTTGGAGTGATTATTTTGTGTCAGGTACTATGTCAGCACTTGACTTGCCTTATCTCCTTTAAATCTCCTCTCCAAAACACATGTTAACCATGGCCACTCTGCTGGAATGTGCTGGAAGTGGAATCAAATTCTTATCTGAACCCAGAGCATGAATTCTTAGCAGTTATAGCAACTCTCTCATGGTCAGGGAAAGATTTCTAAGGTAAAAAGTGGCAGAAAAGGAAAAAACTCAAAATTTGGAGTTTATTGCATCTATTGTTATATTTAATGTTTGGAAAGAAGGAAGGAAGGAAGGAAGGGAGGAAGGAAGGAAAGAAGGAAAGGGAGAAGGAAACTACACTACAGCTCTCCTAAAAGAGCATCCTTAGGGATATGTTATGGGACGGACTCAAATAGAGTCCCTTAAGATGAGCTCCAGGATTGATCACATTTACTCTGAATTCATATCAGTAACACTATAGTGAGCCTCCAAGACACAAAAAGGTTTCTACGACCAAAATTTTAAATCCATCCTAACTTCAGGTGCTTTAAACTAGTACCCTCTGGAATTACTTCTGAGTTATTTCCATAGTAAAGTGTACGGCCTCAAAGCTTGAAGTGTCTCTTTTTCCACCTTTGGAAAGAACTGATTTGCTTCAACAACTGTCCCTTTTTAACGCTGGTCTAGAGAGAAGCAGAAGCACAATGACACAATTAAGGTAAAAGCTAATACCAAATGAAATTCAGAGACAATGACAGATTATTAACATTTTGAATAATAGTTCTCACGTCTTATAAATTTTATGAGAATGAATATTTTATTCTCATCAGAGTTGAATCAAAGGAGCATGTGTGCAAAGCCGTAAAGAACAAACGTGAATTTGACATGGTTCCCTGCACTCACAGAAATCACAAATAAGATGCAAGACACATGCACACAAGTTAGCATTTGCTGTACAGCATTATGTGCACACTACCTTGTATATAGTAAGCATGGTGGTGGTGCAGTAAAATATTATGATAATGCAAGCACATAGGCTCTGGAGCCAGAAACCTGTGTCCTACTTAGTAGCTGAATGGTCTTGGTCAAGTCACTAAACTACTTTATGACTTTATTGATTCATCTGTAAGATGGAGGCGACAACAGAACATACCTTTTAAGGCTCACATGAGAAATAAATGAAAAATGCATAAAGGACTTAGTGCATGGCACATAGTAAGTGCTTGTGAAGTGTTAATTATCTTCAGCTATGAGTTATTTATAGCAAACTTATACACAAAGTACTGTGCATGGTAGTCCAGAGAAGGAAGGAAGCACCAGCTCACCTCAGAGGGAGTCAAAGCAGTCTTCCCAGACGAGGGCCCAAGGAGGTTCTTGATGGAGTATACCAGAATGACAAGAGATGGAGAAGGGCATTTGAAGTGTGTGCAAAAGGTAGAAATGTTTACAACAACATGTATCTTTGGGGAATCTTCAAAAAAACTCTCTGTTGCAAATGCAGCAAAAAGTTTGTAAGGGAGATTGGTGGAGATGAGCCTGGAAGTGGTAGGCAGGGACTCTGTGGCTCTGGGCACACCTTGGTTAAGTATATATCATTGTCAACAAAATACTTTTAACCTCTCTGACCTCATTTAGTAGCTGTCCCTCTCTCAGTGCCCTCAGTCCACAATGAATGTTTGGATTTTCAGTGGGCATGTGTGCTTCTGCCTGAGGCCTGGGCACTACCTCCTAGCTCCTCTCTCTGATACCCATCTGACTCGCTAACTGCGCCATCTCCAAGACTTGACCATTTCACCTCCTCGACCACCTATCTAATACTGCAACATGTTCTAATCTCTGTATTTTTGCCCATCTTGATCCTATTACCCACTCCCACAAATACTTTCTATTTTCTGACATGGAATGTAATTACTTATTCATTATGTTTATTGTGCTATCCCTATTAGAATATAAGATCACTGAGTTTGTTGTTTCTAGTAAAGTTAAATTTAATGTTTCATTTTAATAGAAAAAAAGAAGGAAAAAAAGAAAAAAAAAGAAAGGCTGGGCATGGTTGCTCACGCTTATAATACCAGCACTTTGGGAGACCAAGGTAGAAGGATTATTTGAGGCCAGGAGTTCAAGAAAAGAAAAAAGAGATAGGCTTGCCTGAGCCCATGAGTTCAAGAACAGCCGGGGAAACTTAGCAAGACCTCATCTCTACAATAAATCAAAAGAATTAACCAGGCATAGTACTGTGCAGCTGTTTTTGGCTACTTGGAAGGCTGAGGTGGAAGGCTCGCCTGAGCCCAGCAGGTTGATGCTGGGGTGGCTGTGAGAGTGCCACTGCACTCTAGCCTGGGTGAAGGAGTGATACTTCAACTTAAAAAAGAAAAGAAAAGAAAAAAGAAAGCAATCTACACTATAGCCTTCCTATAGGATTGATCTTAGGAAACATGTCACAAGACTGGCTCAAATAGATCCCCTTGGGGCAGGGTCCAAGATGGATCACAGTCATACTGAATTCAGCAAAAGTATAATAATGCTATGGTGACCCTCCAAGACAGAAACAGCTTATAGAATCAAAATTTTAAATCATCCCAATGGATTGCACACTAACATACCTTGAGAAAATTATCTGGTACACATGATAATGAGATATATATGAATAAATGACATGTGCTGACATTAAGCCCCTGCTTGTCTGATTCCAAAGTTTATTCCCTACTGTTATACCATACTGTCTCTTATTATCAACAAGAAATAAAATATTGAGAAAAGTATGTTGTCTCCAGTAAGGAAGTTAAGTTATATTAATGTAAACATTAAT
>NW_007261769.1:20849-22805 GCF_000164805.1 Carlito syrichta | reverse complement strand
TTCACTTACAAAACCAATGAAAGTTAAAAAAACATATCTGTACCAAAGGTATTAAAGGAAAAACAGAATCTTATAATAAAACTTAGGAAACACCCTTCTAGACATGGCAAGAGACAATGAATTCATAGCTAAAATCTCAAAAGCAGATGCAGCAAAAGCTAAGATTGACAGGTGAGAACTCATCAAACTAAAAAGTTTTTGCATAGCAAAATAAACCATCAACAGAGTAAAGGGGCAATCTGCATTATGTTAAAAAGAAAAAAAAAACATTTCCAAGGTATGCATCAAACAAAAGCCTAACATCTAGGATCTACAAGGAATTCAAATGACTGAAAATAAAAAATAATCCCATTAAAAAAGTGAGCCAAGGACATGAACAGACACTTCTCAAAGGAAGACATCCAAGTAGCCAACAAACATATGAAAGAATGCTCAGCTCCACTAATCATCAGAGAAATACAAATCAAAACTACAATGAGATACCACCTCACACAGATCAAGATAGCTGTCATTAATAAGTCAAAAGCAACAGATGCTGGTGAAGCTGCGAAGAAAAGGGAACACTTCTACAATGTTGGTGGGAATGCAAGCTAATTCAACCTTTGTGGAAAGCAGTGTAGCATTTTCTTAAAGAACTAAAAATTGAGCTAGCATACGTGAATCTGCTAGGCTCAGGTGATCTTTCCACCTCAGCCTTCCAAGTAGTCAGAACTACAGGCATGTGCGACCATGTCCAGCTAATTTTTTGAATTAGTGTAGGAATGAGGTCTCACCAAGTTGCCCAGGCTGTTCTTGAACCCATGGGCTCAGGCTATCCCCTCACCTTGGCCTCCCAAAGTGCTGGGGTACAGGCTTGGGCCACAGTGCCCGGCCTACAACTTTAACATTTTTAAAAAATAGCCGGGCTCTGTGGCTCAGCCTGTAATCCCACGCCTTTGGGAGGCTGAGGTGAGTGGATTGCCTGAGCCCACAGGTTCGAGACCCGCCTGGGCAACAAGACCTCATCTCTACAATAAACCAAAAAGTCAGCCGGGCGTGGTGGCACATGCCTGTAATTCTGGCTACTTGGAAGGCTGAGGTGGATGGATCGCCGGAGTCCAGCAGGTTGAGGTTGCAGTGGCCCGGAGTGGCCACTGCACTCCAGTCTGGGTGACAGAGTGAGACTCCAATTCAAAAAAAAAAACTACACTGAGATAACACCTAACTTTAGTCTGAAGTGTCATCATCAATAAAAAAATAACAGATGCTGGAGAGGATGTGTTGAAAATGGAACACTTCTACACTGTTGGTCGGAGTGCAAACTTGTACAGCCTCTGTGGAAAACAGTGTGATGATTCCTAAAAGTTCTAAAAATCAACCTTCCATATGACCCTGCAATCCTCTACTGGGAATACACCTGGAAGAACTCAAATCACTCTATAAAAAAAATACCTGAACATGTATATTTATCAGATCATTGTTCACAATAGCAAGGATTTGGATCCAACTATGCTGTCCATCAAAAGAAGATGAGATAAAAAATATGGTACATATACACAATGTGATATTACACAGTTGTAATGAACAAAATCATGAACTTCTCAGCAACTTGGATAGATTTAGAGTCTATAATACTGAGTGATTTTTCACAGAATAAAAAAAACTGAGTATCACATGTTTTCATGCATATGTGGATCTTGAGCAACTATTGTAATAAGAAAATGACAGTAGTGGGAAACTTCGAGGGGGGGTGGGAGGGGGAGGTGTACTGTTTTTGAGGTAACCAATTTATAATTTGATAAGAGTTCTGCTTATCTTCCGTATGTGACACTTTTATCAGATGTGTGTATTGTGAGTATTTTCTCCAAGTTATAGCTTGCAAATCCATTTTCTGACAATACCATTAATGCCAAAAACTTTTAATTTTGGTGAAATCCAGTTTATCTACATTTTTATATAAATGTGCTTCTTTTAGAT
>NW_007261769.1:0-20829 GCF_000164805.1 Carlito syrichta | reverse complement strand
AGTGGGAATCTGCCTGGGAAAGAGGGGGGGCACTTCATCAAGGAGAGTACCTGCATAATGGATGTTTGTGTACCTAACCCTGAAATGTACCCCACAATTTTAAAATAAAAAGTTTAAAAGTTAAAAAAAATATTGTGTATCAACATGACTGGGTAAAATGTGCCTTTAAGTTTCACTGGAATATATCATTACCGAGAAGAGTAATTATATTTCAGTGTTTTCTAGCATTGTTATGTCTATTCTCACCATGTTTTCTGTTGCCTTGTTCCCTACCCCCATGCTTTAGCCACATTGACCTTCTTGCCATTCTTTGAATTTGCCAAGTTTGTTCACATTTTGTCTCTGTACACTTGCTGTTCTGTGTTCCTGGGATGCTTTTGCCTCCATTTTTGTTCAGGTCTCTCTTATGCTCAAATATCACCTTCACTTGCCGGAGACCAGCTCCAGCCGGGTTCAGGGTACCCCCAAGGTGGAGACAGCATCGGCGATTGGGGGGAAGAAGAGAGAGAAAGAAAGAGAGAGAGAAAGAAAGAGACTGGACTCCAGTCTAGTGCAGAAGCGATGTGCGTCTTATTGGGAATTACAACAGGTCTTTTATACACAAAGTCAGATGTGGGAGGGGCGTCCCCCACCCACCAGAAACCTTAATCCATGAAAACTTAATCAATGATTGCCTTTAAACCCTTTTCATATGATAATCTTAAAATCCCATAACAAAGGATAACCTTATCTGTGACTGACATATTCTATAAACCTTTTTCATCCTAAGCTGATTGATTTATGTGAAGTTAAACAATTCTATAGAAGCTTAAGTATTTACTTTACAAATGAAAGTGGCCCATCCCAGAATGTTTGGAATGTGGCCTAGTCCAAAGTTCACAGTGGGCTACCTACAAGTGACCCAGCCGCATTCTTTCAACAAAATGGCTGTCTTCTAAAACTGTATTCTACAATTTACACCTTCAATAAATCCTAAGATCATGACCCAGAAGCCTGTGACCAATACTAAGGCTCTTCGATTTGACATGAGTTTGAATTATAAGTTGTGTGAAAGCCAAAACTGCAGTTTGCGGAAGAATGGGAGCAATGAGCATCTAAAGTTAGCTTGTGTTTATCCCGGTCTCAGAGTTTTTATGTTTTGAGCTCACAGGAGCTTAATCTGGTTAGTGCTGAGTAGAAAGGGGGAGGAAATGGGGTCAAATAGCTCCCAAATGCATCCTAGTGGTCTCGGGGTCAACAGCCCTTCCTGATCCCTAACGCTCAGTGGGCCTCCATGGCTGGCTCCCAACATTCACTGAGAGGCCTTCCATGATCTTCTAATCTAAAATAGCACCCTCCTTTCCCAAAACTCTCACTTTAACACACTCAATTTTTCTTCATGACCCCTACTGTTTGTTGATATCATATAAAGTTATTATTTATTATCTGCCCCCCACCAAAATGTTGGGTTCATGAGAAAAAAGATTTATTTTATATGAGTCAATGCTATATTCCCACTGCCTATTGCAGTGCCAGGAATCTGGTATTCACTAACTAATATTTGTCAAATAACATAATGAATGGATCTAAGAACTATACTGGAGAGACAGTTCATCTATGTGATTAGGTAAATATAACTGACATATATTTAGCTTTTTCTAAGTGAACATTAACCAGTAACTTTTTTTATTCTGAATGTCAGTTTCCTCATTTGTAAAATGAGGATGATAACAGTTCTTATCTTCCTAGAGTTGCTGCATGGATTAAGGCATATATGTAAATGATTGAACATATTGTATAGCATGGTAAGTGCATAAAGAAGGAAATTATGATCATTATTGGTATTAGCCAAACTGCCAAGAATCACACACACACATAAAAAAACTCTGAATGCAGAAAGCTTAATGCTAGCTATTGTGAAATGCATTTTAAAAGTCATAAATCTGATTATGGTGGATCAGCCACAGCAGTGATATTGCAACTTAGTGTTGCCACAAATTGGATTGTTGGAAGTGAGAATATTAAGTTATTGCATTCAACTGATATTTGTTGACAACCTTCTCTGTGTCAGACCCTGTTGCGCAAATTTGTGACTATAATTTTTGCAAGTGTTTTTTGCAATCTCTTCTGATATGTTTACCAAAGAAAGTAATGTCTAAACCATGGTCTTGACAAGGTCCAGCATCAAGGGGATGTTCATCCAGCAACTGAAATGTTGGATGTTGGACACTGAAGCAGAGAATGAAGATGAACACTTCTTCAGTCTTGTAAGGTATTTTTGGTTCTGTTTGCATTTCCAAAGAATACTTAGTATATTGTCATATCCACTGATGTATTCTATGGGTACAGCGACCAACTTTCCTAATTTCTCAGGACTAAAGAAGTATGAAGATATGAAAATTATAGTTTTAAACACAGGACAACCTCCAGAACACTTGGACAACTCGGTCGCTCTATTCACAAAGGTGTGTATGTGTGTACATTTTAATGTATTCATATGCCTATCTCATAATTTAGGTGCCTTATTTAGACTAAGACCCAGGTGGGTTAATTCCATGATATATCTCTAAATTTATATCTCTAAATCATATGTATATAATATATAGAGAGAGAGATATAAATCATTTATATCTTTAAATCTCTGTAAATACTATTTCTGAAAATAATTTTGAGAGACAGAAGTAATTATGAAGAGCGACTAAACATTTTTGTCACAATTATCATCATGCCATCTTTTGGACCTCATTTTTCAAGGTCAACTACCTGAAAATGTTGAGCAGCCACAAATTTAATCCATTTCATGGGACTCATTATAGCAAGTGCTTATTCCCCTCACTCAGTTCCTGGACCCAGTTAAATCAACAGAAATTTGCTGTTAGAATAGAACAAATTATTTATGTTTATCATTTTGCAGGTAGTGGAAAAGCTTGCATACAGAGCCACTTTGGAGTCTGGGCACTTTCCTCATTTGTACATCTTTAGCAAGATGGTGTAAAAACATAAGACCACTTCATCATTTTCATCGATCAATGCTGTTACTTTTACTTAAAGACTTGTTCTATTACCTTGTGAATAATCTTGAGTCTCCTCTCAAAAGTGAATCTGTGTTCTGGAAAATGAAAAGTAACCCTCTCTGGAGTTCTACCAAGATATATTTGAATATGTTTTTCTATTGTTTCTAGGTGTCTGAATGGATAAATTAGATTGGGGATTTATTTTTGAAAAGAGAGTGATTTCATATTTGGTACTTGAAAATCTGCTAGCACAGTACTTGGAAATAAACAGTAATGTAATAATTCTAACATGATATACTACTTTCCAATATTATTCTCTCTGTTTCATATTTATATTTTGATTACACTCTTCTGCCACCCTGTCCTTGATTTCACTGATGTCATTTGAGAACTCTAAGTTTCTTAAAGACAGTTAACTCGTTTACCATTATGTTCCCAGCAGCTAAAATGGTGTTTAGTAAATGATGACATTCAAGAAATGTTAGTTAAATAAATAAATAAGAAACTGTAGGTTAGAACAATTTCACAAGAATGTCTGTATTTCATGCAGAAAATGAAAATCCAATAGTAGCTATATACATTTGCGTACATGAGGTATTGAATGTCCTCAATGATCTCATTAATGCTCAGCATTTCATTAAGGCCAGTTCTACTAGCTTTGTTCCTGGGTGATTTTGTCTGGTCACTACAGATAGATAATAATAAGAAGAAAAGTAGTAAATTTTGCTTTGGTGCCAATTCATTCAACAAATTGACTAAGTGCCTACAATGTGCCAAACACTTTTGGTGCTGGTGAGACTATGATGAATATGATGTTTCTCCTCTTAAAGAGATTATAATCTTTACCTTTATTTTGAGCTCCACTTCCATCATCCTAAATGCAAAGTGGGTATCTATGACCAAATGTTCCATAGTACACTCAAACTCTAAATATTTAAAACTAAGTTTATCATGCTTTATGAAATCAAATCCTCTGATATTCTTTATTTTAGAGTAAATACCCTGAGGGGAGGACTCATGTCTGTTTTCTCTTAATTGGTGCAATTGATGCCTGGAATGAAACCTGGTGGATAGAAGATTTTTCAATAAGTGTTTGTTTCAAGGCTCCACTTTATCCCCCCTCTATCCGAGACAAGAACAAGACCTGTGGCTTCTAAATTCCTCTCCGTATCTAATATAGCAAACTTCACAGACAATGCTTTATCACATTGGTCATGCATAAGTCTATATTTACACTTACATTGTAAGCTCTTTGGGAATAAAGATTGCCTGAACCACTTTCATTATCACAGATTCTTGTATATTGTAAATTAACAGTAAATGCTTATTGAACTAAATAATGTTCAAAATAAATCAGTTTATTGTGGCTCAATAATTTTGTTAACTAATTCTAGTGGCCTTGTTTCTGGTGATTCTGCAGGATCATTCTAGAGAAATAAGAGTAGCAATAGCAATAATAACTGTCATGATGCTCACAAAGTGCCGGGTATAGTGTTAAGTGTTTTCCTTAATTATTATACCGAATCTTCCCCAAACGTATTATTAGATCACTTTACAGTTGATAAGACTGAGACAAATATAGGTTAAGTGATTTACTTATGTTTATGCAAACGGGAATGAAATCACCACTAGTTACCTAGTTATGTAGCCCCACCGTATTTCTTCATGTATCATTTTCATTGACAAAGCACATTCATTCTTATATAAGAGGAGTCCAGTTGGATTCTAAGACAGTCTTACTGGCTATTCAGAGTTCAAATGTTACCAGATGTTGTGCCAATCATTTGCAAGACAATCTCTGTATTCTGGCAGGTGAACCAAAAACTTTGCTGGTATTAATTTGAAGTTCACTTCAAATGTAAGTCATTGGAGATGAGCTATCCTCTTGGTTGTGCAAAGTCAGAGCAGGCCACTGGTAACCCAAAGCTGGGGAACAGGCAGTAAGTACCTCCTTATCACTGTAATGTCTTTTGCAGCAGGAATTTGGGCTAGAGGATTATTAGAAAATACAGGGGAAAAAAAAGGAAAAATATGTCATGCTTCTGTGATTCACTTTGACATGGACATTTGAGAGACTGAAAGGTCATTTTGATTTAAAATAAACATAAACATTGGTGCAACTAAGCAAGCTTTTCCACCACAGCATCTATGACAGCCTTTTCCTAAGTTCTGTGTGGTGAGAGGAAATCCTTATACTTAACTGACTGAAAGGTGTCAAAGCATAATTGCTTCTAACCATGCCCAGACTTCTTTAAAACATAAATACTTCTAACCATGCCCAGACTTCTTTAAAATGTCCTCATTTAAGGTCAGTAAAGCAAAGTTTTTATCTGTTTTACTGTGAAAATGTCTCAGTTGGAAATATTTAAATTCTTGCTGGAAATCTGAGTGCCTCTTGCCTAAATAACAAAAGGACCTGGTATTTTAGATAATTATTTTGATAAAGAATGTACTTGTTTGGTGCACAGTTCCGGGTGGACTTGGGAAGCCCACTACAATATACTTAATGATGACTGGAGATAAATGCCTCTTAAGTTTACTGTCTTGAAACTGTAGCGTGACTTGCTTTGATTAATCGCATTATTCTGCATTGTTTTTTCCCACCCCTCACCATACCCAAGTCATCAGAATACCACACTTCAGTGCCCTTTCCCTTTATGCTTTAACTATACAGTACAATTCTTCATTCCCTAGGCATTTTTCTGCCTCTTTGTTTTTGTTTCCTGACGGTAGCTAGCATGCTTTGCTTCCCCTGATAAATGCTTACTCATTCATCAAGGCTCTATTCAAATGTCACCTCTTTTAGAAGCTTTCCAATGGATAACCACTAACTCCAAAATAAGTAATCCTCCTATATATGCTTCATGGCTCATACTTCAATTGCAATGTGTATCACATTGTGTTGCAACTGTTAATAGGTGCGTCTCCCACCAGGCTCGGTGGCTCAGCCTGTAATCCCGCGCCTTTGGGAGGCTGAGGTGAGTGGATTGCCTGAGCCCGAGGGTTCGAGACCCGCCTGGGCAACTTGGCAAGACCTCATCTCTACAATAAAGATCAAAAAATTAGCCGGGCGATGGTAGCTCATGCCTGTAGTTCCAGCTACTTGGAAGGCTGAGGCGGAAGGATCGCCGGAGCCCAGCAGGTCGAGGCTGCGGTGGCCGGGAGCGGCCACTGCACTCCAGTCTGGGCAACAGAGTGAGACTCCAACTCAAAAACAAAAACAAAAACAGCAACAACAACAACAACAACAACAAACCATAGGTGCGTCTCTCTAAAAATGTTCTACAAGGGTAAGGGCTAGTTTATGTGTCTATGCATGTATATATGAACTAAAATAATTTCCTTTTTTATTTGTGTTGAATGATATTTCAGTAAATATTTAAGACAACTAAAGTGCTATATGACAAAATAGCAAGAAATAGGTGAGAGAAAAGTGGGACATATGTAAATCTGGATGCAAAATACAGCTGTGAGTGAGATAGATCTTCGTATGTCAACAATACAGCAAAGTGCCTAGCATTTAGAAGACAACTAGCATGCATAATTTAAATGCATTTGTTTATTTAATTATTTATTGATTACTATTGCCCTTGAATGTACTGAGCAATATTTTACTAAAGCATTAGACCTTTTATTTATGAAGCACTCAGCCACCAACACCATGACATGACCTATCAAGCAATGGCATTTATCACTTTTATTTTTCTTAACAGTTATCCCCATTTATGGATGTAGAAACAGACCTAGAGTGATTAAATAATTTGATCAAGATCACACAGCATAAACATTGGTGAAACTACCTCTCAGGACCTCATTTGCAAAATGACAAAAATGAAAATTAACTCAGCTTTCTTTTCACTCAAGCTTTCACAATATACAATTGTAATGTAATTTCAAATGTAATATATATTAGAAATCACTTCTCGTTTTCACTCATTCCAATTTCCTGATGTTGTTTTATTTTTAGTCTGTTCATAATTATGCCAATTTCTGTAGAAGTTTCATGTATTATTAAATGATTTGGTTTACCTTGCTTCCATTTTTGTTAGCTCTGTGCCTTGCAGTTGCTTACTTACAGGTCATTATATTGGTCTCTATTCATATTGGCTTGCCTTAGACGTTGTGGTAAGAGATGAGCCACATGAGATGAGTGCATGGTTGTCTACATTGCATAGGCATGATGGAGTAGCATGTGTGTTACTGTCTCTCATTGCACTTCAAAGCATGATCATTATATCTCCAGCTAGCAAACTAGTGACTTCTTACTAATTCCCAAGGGATTATGACTGATATGAGAAAAGAGGTAGTGGCTGAAGGAAAGGGCAGGGAGGAAGATAAAAGAGCAGAAGATAGAAGAAAAAGGACCACCGATAGACTGCTAAAGAGATAACAAAGACATTTGTTTGGAAATCTTTTTGAAATCACAGTTATCAAACTACACATCGAATGTTATATGGAGACAAACCTTCAGGTGCCCCACAACATGTCCCTTAGGGTTTGAAAATATAAGAGAAGACAGATGAAAATGAATTTCCATGAGGTGATGACCAATTTCCTTTTTGATACTTTGTTTTTAGGAACTAATCGATGGTCTAGGAATGTAATCTCAGGATGTTTTGGCCCAATCAGCATACTTTTCAAAAAAATTTCTTCAGGGTATGCACAATCTCTTAAGTGTTCTTTACATAGAAGAGTTACTCCATGTGATTGAAAGAGTTTTGTCTATGTTGGCTTAATAGGAAAAGTTATCTTTAACCAGTCTCAGCATGAATCTTAAAAAAAAGAATATTTTATCTAATCTGCAATTAGAATTCTGTGTTACCTTGCTATTTGGTTAATGGATTCTGAAATGCAATACTATATGTATTGCAACTTGTTTTTTCAAAAATGATGCAAAATTATTATGTTAAGTGACATTATCTAGTCATAGAAGGACAAATACTGCATAATTCTACTTATATGAGAAATCTAAAAGAGTCAAACTTATAGAAACTGATTGTTGAATAGTGACTGCCAAGGCCTGGGAAGAAAGAGGAAAATTAGGAGTTACCAATCAACAGGTATAAAATTTTAGTTACTCAAGATTATTACGTTTTAGAGATGTACTGTACAGCATTGTGCCTGTAAGTTAACAATTCTGTATTGTTCATATAAAAATGTGTTAAGAAAGTGGATCTCATGTTATTTTTTCTTACCACAAAAAATTTGTCCATTTAGAAAAATAGCTTTCCCTAAATTGATCTAGCAGAATGTTTTAAATTGTATGTCATGTTTAAAGTTCTTGGATATTTAATATTTCTAAACAGATAGCCTCTAGGTAGAGTTGGGTGCTCTGGTTCACAGTGAATTGAAGTGATTTAATATTAAGTAACCAGAGATTGTGTAATTAAAACAGAAGGATGCTTCACATCATTACCCCCGTCTATTGATGGTTAATTCTATTAAAAGTAGGTAAATAAATTTTGAATAATGACCCCTAAAACAGAAAATATAAGATAGAATATGCTACCTTTTCTACACAGCTGGGTTTTGGTGGTTTTATTATAAAAACCAGAACTAGTAACTCTTGAGAGGGAAAGCATGAAGACTTCACTTTACAGCTGATAAAGCATCCAAGATAATGACAAGCAAGCAAGATTTTTAAGGGAAGGATAGATAACCTAAATTTTAAAAACAGCTTTCTGTAGACAGTATCAATATATCGAATCTCTGTATAGCTAATTATCTGGTCACCTTAATTTAGAGACAATTGTTTCTGAAAATAGGCAAATACACATACTCTATTTCTTAAATGATAAAGAAAAAAAATCCCACTTGTTTCCTTTCAAAACACAGTATCTCTCTGACTAATTGGAAATTATTTATCTGATGTAGTAAAACAAGAGGCACTCAGTAGTTTTAGAATACTTTGAGAACCATCCTTTTTTCTGAAATTAAAATTTTAAAAGTATATACAGCAGAGATTGAACAATTAAGCTGTACTTGTTAAAAAAGCACGTGGTTGTCCAAATCACCATGTCAATAATTAAAGTGCCTGTCTGACTTTTAATGAACAAGTAACAAGAGACTTTTACAATTGCTCATAGTTTACCTAGAGAGTTTTAATTTTCCCACACGATCTGCTAAAGTTTATAATGTGGATCCAAATTTTGTCATTTTAAGCATTAAATGTCATTTAAAAGGTTCTAGCTGTATCTTAGAAGCCATTAACAACTTTTATGCAAATATGTATTAGGAACCTTTAAAAGCATTTTCCCCCTGCCATTTTATTTTGCTAATATAGTCTAATTAGGTCCAATACATTTCCTAGGTTAAGAGAGAGCAGTTATTCTGAATGGCAATTTTATAAGGCATCATAAAAATTTTCTTGGCTGAATCCCCAATTTGCAATGTCAGTGTGAGGAGTCCATATTCATTAAATCTGCTTTTAGATTCATTTTATTGAGATGAATATGAGACTGGTTGCTCACCAATAGTGACTTTATGTGTTTTTCATGTGATTTTTAGAGTTTTAGTATAAAGCCAATGTGCAGAAATCAAAATCCACGGGAGGATTCTTAGAGGTACTACTTTGGTTCAATTAGTTCTCCTTTATCAGACATTTCATGTGTGTCAAGGACTGACTCATGAGCTCTCTCAAGCAAAGATGTACAAAAGAATTAGCTACTGCTTTCAAGGAAAATAACCCCAGAGTTAGACTATGTACAAAATAATGGTCTAAGGTATTATATACATAGAAATGATTGTAGGTAGACTTAAACATGATAGATATATTAAATCTATAACATAAATATTTTCTGAATGAATGAACACATTTATTTCATAATAGAGGATTAGGCACATATTCTGAGAAGTCAAAGAAATGAGAGCTTACTTCTAATTCAAAGAGATTGCTATTTGAATTTGAAGAAAGTGTGTTTCCTTTAGTGTAATGTTGAAACAACATGTTTAAAATTTTATATTACTATATTCATTAAAAAAACATTATGTGAACTAAAACTCTTTTAAATCTTAGACTCTTAACCTGATAGTTATTTTGAAATAAGCATGTCCTTTATTATGGATGTAAATATTTAAGTATATGTCAGCAATTATGGAAAATTGATAAGGTAAGACAGGAAATATAATATGAGTAAAAGATCATAGAAAGATTGCTTCTGCCTGGGTCAGACCCATAAGGTACTAAGATAATGACATTTAAGAGTATGACTGTCTCCCTAATAAAGACTTCAAAGATTGCAGTATCATCATATATATCTGTTTCCGTTAATAATCATAATTGTTACTTACCAATGAAGTTTGCTAAGCTTCTTTTCAGTGTCCATAACCTCTTAATGTAGTTTCATAAGATGACTAATTTTTTCTTCCTCTGTATCCATATTCAAGGTTAATTTATGTGAAACACTATTCATAACATATGAATACATAAAAATATAGTTTTATTTTATTGTTGTAAAAACCATTTCAGGTAAAAACAATCCACATCACTGTGGTATACAATAATAAGGACCAAAATGGAGCCAAAAAAAGAGTAAAGTTTAATGTATATTGACATCATACTTTTCAAAGCAATTTCTCAAAAGAAATGTTCTATTTCTTATTTGACTTTTCACTTTCTTGGTTAATCAGCAGATATTTTTGCAGTACCTCGCCACATTTATAAAAATAAAAGATGACAGTTATTAGATGTATATTGCTGGTTTAAAAAAGAAATATTAGAGTCTCTGTAGTATTTTATTGGTAAAAGATGAAAATACTTCAGGTAAATTTGCCAGTCTAAAGCACTATGCTGATTTTGACTTTACTAAAATGTTTGTGATCTTGGTATCATTTTCTTTTCTTTTCTTTGTATAGACAAGGTGTCCTTCTCTCACTCAGACTGGTGTGCAGTAGGGTGATCCTAATTCAGTGCAACCTCAAACTCCTAGACTCAAGTTACCCTACTGCCTTAGTTTTCTGCATAGCTGGAACCAAAGTTACATGCCACCACTCCTGAAAAATTTTTATTTTATTATTTTATTTTATTTTTTGGAAGAGATGAGGGCTCACTATGTTGGCCAGACTGGTCTCAAACTCCTGGTCTCAAGCAATCCTCTTGTTTTGGCCTCCCAAAGTGCTGACATGAGCCACCCCTATAGTATTTTGTGACTGCATATCCTGAAAAGTAGTCATCAAAATACATAAGTTCTATGAATTGAAATTCTCCCATATACGTCCACCATATAAACCTTTTCTTTCAGTCAGATATTTCTTTTACAGGTAGCCATCTTTTTTATTACAAAGATATGGGGTACAATTCAGGGTTAGGTATGCAAACGTTGATTATGCAGGAACCCTTGTTGATTAGGTGTGCCGCTCCCTCCCCTAGCAGTTTCCCTCAACTGTCAATCCCATACTCCCTCCCCTGACAGTTTCCCACTACTGCCAATCACTTTCTTATAGATAGTCATCTTTAGTTTCTCATTCAGCTTGGGATCTCAAACTAAAAATATAAACAAGCTGTAAAACACTGATTGTTCTTCCTTTTCCACTATAAATTCCTATGAAATACTCATGAAGTATATCTATGCCCCAGTGGAGACTAGCTGAAGCTATGGAAGAATTGCTCTAATTTTATTCAATCTAATGGCAAATCACAAATCTGAAGTAGCTGAAAAATTCTATATCACTTTTATAGACGTTATCATGAATACCTATCCATTTTTTCCCCAGCAAACTTATGAAGTACTTGCTATGAGCTGGGTACTGGAATTACATGGTGAGAACACAAAGACAAGCAAGCCATGTATCTGCCACAGTGGAACTTATTGTCCAATGACAAGTAAACAGATTATATAGAAAACAAAAAAAGAAAGGGAACACAGTATTGTGATTGAGGTCCATGTAGGCAGGATAACTAGATTAGATTGGTGGACAGAGAAGTGCTGTTTGAAGAAGTGAAACTTAAGTTGAGACCAGAAAGATAAAAAAGAAATGGTTTTTCAAAAAGCAGAGGTAAGAATATTCCACTGGGAAAGTTATTTGTGTCTAAGAATAGAGGAAAAGGCCAATGTAAAAAAATGGGAGAGTAGAATGAGTGTGAGATGAAGCTGGAGAGGAGGCCAGCTCATGCACATCCTTATAGGCCAGGATCTAAAGGTGAAATGATACTAAAATCTTTTGTACAGGAGTGTGTCATGATATTGAATTCTTAAAATTATTCTGAGTATTGTAAGGAGAATGGATAAGACAGAAGAAATAGTTGAAGAAGGGAGATTTTTTTTTCTTAAGTGTGTTTAAATGATTCAAGTAAGAAATGGGGAGATGGTTTAAGATAGTGGTGGTAGAAATAGAAATGGACAAATCGAAGAGCTATTTACAGGTATATCTTTAGGGTAATAATATAATTATGTGTTTACTTGTCTTTTTTCTGTCAAGACTGGGGCTCATTGAAGGGATAATCTATGTCTTATTCATCTCTGAATTTTAATTCCCAGCTGGGCATATTCAGTGAAAAATACTTTTCCATAATTTGGAGTATCTGGTGCATGGAAGGCATTCATTAAATCTGCAAACAGATGAATAGTTTTGCTATCTATGGTTGAATTCCCCTTTCTTTGCCCTATTTTTTTAATGCTTCAAGAAAGCCCTGCTGGTTTTGATATACTATAATATGGTGAACATGGTAGCATCCTCTTTCTCCACCCCTCTTCAAGATCTTTCAGACTTCAATGGTTTATTTTCAATAGTTTTTGGTCTGGTTAAAGAAACACAATCTTTTGGCTCTTTTCTCATATGGCACCTGTTTCACTTCACTGGTGATTTATGTTGTTTTTCTCCAGATTTTCCTTATCTATGCTTTATTAAAGATGAGATAACATTATGCTCTTGGTGTGAACACACTGCAATTCTATATGTCTCTTGAATATAGCAATTTGGTTTATTTCAGCACATTTTTCTAATAAAGCTTAATATTTTCTTTTGTTAATGAAATATTATAAAATAATTTATTATTTGTCTTTTTTTAATCAATATTTTTATTTTAATATTGTGGGGTACAGTTAAGGGTTAGGTATACAAATATGCTTCGTTCAGGCACCCTTATTAATAAGGGGTGTCTCCCCATCACCAGACAGATATTGATTACCATTAATCCCACCTCCCTCCCCCCCACATAGTTTCCCATTGCTGTCAAACCTTTTCTTATAGTATTATGATAGATGCTCAAGGTCCACTATATGAGTGAGAACATGTGATACTCAGATCTTTGTTTCTGTGAGAGGTCACTCAGTATTATAGACTCTAGTTCCATCTAGATTGATGCGAAATTCATGATTTTGTTTTTTTTTTATGGCTGTGTAGTATTCCATAGTGTATATGTACCACATTTTTAAAATACAGTCCTCTTTTAATGGACAGCATGGTTGGTTCCAGGTTCTTGCTATTGTGAACAATGCTGCGATAAGCATTTGTGTGCAGGTATCTTTTTTATAGAGTGATTTGAGTTCTTCATGGTATATTCCTAGTAGGGGGATTGCAGGGTCATATGGGAGGTCAATATTTAGAGCTTTTAGGAATCACAAATGACCAAGAATAGCCAGAACAATCCTCAGCAAAACAAAACAAAACAAAACCAAAAAAAAGCAGGAAGCATCACACTACCAGACGTCAAACTTTACTATAAAGGCTACAGTAATCAAAACAGCTTAGTATTGCTACAGGAACAGGCATATAGACCAATGGAATAAAATTGATATTCCTAAAGCATAACCTCAATTTCTCAACCAACTCATCTTCAACAAAGCCTCTACCACTCACCACTGGGGAGAGGAGAACCTATTCAGTAAATGGTGCTGGGAAAACTGGCTGATCACATGCAGAAGACTCAAACAAGACCCCTATCTATCCCCATACACAAAAATTAACTCTAAAATGGATCAGAAACCTAAATGTAAAACCTCAAACTATAAGAACTTTAGAAAATACAGGACACACCCTTATGGAAATTGGAACTGGCATCCAATTCCTGAACAAAACCTGAAACCCACAGGCCATAAGAGATAAGATAGACAAGTGGGATCTCATTAAACTGACAAACTTCTGCAAAGCCAAAGAAACCATCAAGAGAGCAGGGAGACAGCCCACAGACTGGGAAAAAGTATTTGCCTACTCCAGGTCTGACAAAGGCTTAACATCTTGGATCTACAAGGAACTCAAACGTGCTGGAAAAAACAAACAAACAAACAAACAAACAAACAAACAACCCCATTATAAAGTGGGCAAAAGATATGAACAGACACTTCTCAAAGGAAGACATCCGAGCAGCCAACAGACACATGAAGAAATGTTCAAGCGTAATATTTTCAACACATTTTTGGTTCTAGGGAACAGGGCCCAGAGGCCCACAGATTTAACTCATAGCTTAAAATAAAGTAATGATATTTTGTGTTTTGTATTCTTGTCAATATGATTTTCTTCCCTTTTACACAGCCTCATGCAATTTTCTTGCA
This sequence comes from Carlito syrichta, assembly GCF_000164805.1. Classification (NCBI taxonomy): domain Eukaryota; kingdom Metazoa; phylum Chordata; class Mammalia; order Primates; family Tarsiidae; genus Carlito; species Carlito syrichta. The sequence continues at coordinate 6,347 of NW_007261769.1, read as the reverse complement.
TTTTGTCCCTGGCAGTTTGATCACTATCTCCAGAAGAACTTACTGTCAATTGCATTCTTTCCCTCAAATAACTTATAAAAATTGTAGGATTAGGCTGACCCCTGGAGGCTTTCACCATTTGTCGTTTCTGTCCAGAGCAATTTCCCCCCAGTCTTTGTCTTTTGTCCTATATTATAATTCTCTATTCATGATAAAAGTAGTCTTCTAATCTGCGTGGTAACTCCAATTGCAGATTAGGTAAAGGTACTTTGAAAATGAAAACAACATATCTGCTTGTTCTATTTGGTTCATATTGTTTGCTATTCAGGAAGAACTCAATCTGATTAGCTGAACATGATACTCTTTATAAAAACTACATACCTTTTTAATGAATATGTTATGCCTCAAAGCAATTATGTTACATATCTATATTTTGCTAACTTACCTGATTATGAGCGTGAAATTTATCATTCTTAACTTTATGATCCCCACTAAACTCATCTTACAGATAGCAATTGTCATCCATTCAGCATAAATAACTATTTACATTTTTTGCTAACAACTCCACAATGTCAATCTTGGATTTTTTAAAATTTTAAGTATATTTAAATTAATTTATCAATTAAATCTGTGAGATCCTAAATTTTGTTATTTGTTTAAATCCTTTTGTTTTCTCAATTATAAACTGTCTTTGAACTTTTTAGGGTTATTCACATACTTATTTAATTAACATGCATTGAATGATTAAGTGCCAAACACTGGGAACCCAGAAAGTGAACAAGATAAATGCAAGTCTGTGCTTTCATGGAGTTTGCATTTTTTGGGGTTGACAGACAATGCACGAACAAATAAGTGAGTATTAAGTTGAGTAGTTATAAATGCTATGAAGAAAAAATAATGTAGTTAAAATGATAGAAGGTGAGGGAAGATACTATTTAATATAATGAGATGAGAAGAAATGTTGAAAATATAACATGTGAGCAAAGGCCTGAATTATGTGAAGACTTGAATGATGTGAGCAAGCCATGTAGGTAGAAAGAAGCACCCTCCAGGCAAAGGGAACAGCTAGTACATAGGCTCTGAGACAGGCATGTGTTTGGCTTGTTCAACGAATAGCAAGTAGTCCAATGTTACAGACACAAAATAAATGAGAAAGATAGTGGTAGGAAATGAGAACTAGAGATTTAGCCATGGTCCAGGTCACGTAGGAGCTTAAAGACCAGATTGAGGACTCTGAATTTTATTCTTAATAAGGATAAAATTGGGATTTGAGCATGGGGTCATTATACTGTCATTTATGTTGAAAAATAAAACTTTTGTTACAGAGTGTATAGAATAGATTGGAGTATAGGAATGGTGGATGCGGGAAGACAAATTGGAGGCTTATTGCAGTCAGTAATTCAAATAAAAAACAATAATGACTTCAATTTGGGTGGAAATGGAAGTAATCAGATTGTGAATGTATCTTGAAGATATGCCTGATTGGATAAGCTGATGAATGAAATGTTGAGTGTAAGAGAAAGAAGAGAGTTAAAAAGATGATTACAAATTTTTACCCTATGCATTTTCAAGCATAGAGTTGACAATTTAATGAAGAGGACTGTAGAAAGAGTAGAATTTGGGGAGGGGGAATTTGTGCAGGGATCTGATTTGCAACATGTAACACTTTAGAAGTCTAGTAGACATCCAAATAATGATGTCCATTCAAGAACTTGCTATAAACATTGGGATTTAGGAGAAAATTCTGGGTTACAGTTTGTACACTTGTATTTTGAGAGATATCAGCATGCATACGATATTTGAAACTATGCAACTTGTTGAGATATTCTAAAGAGTGAATGTAGACAGAAAAGAGAAGAGAGATCTGGATGAATCCTGGGACCCGATTTTTGTTTTGTTTAGGTTTGTGAGAGGAACAAAGGACAGTCTTAGAAGGAGTGACCTATGAGATAGGAGGAGAATCAACAAAATAGTGGCCCAGAAGACAAATGATGGAAGTGTTTCAAGAAAATGGGTGTGGTCAGTTACATTAAATATGACTGACAGTCGAATAAAATGTATGGAATGAGACTTGGTCATTGGATTTCTCAAGAGGGAGGTTATAGTCTTCTTTATAAGGACTATTTAAATGGAATAGTAAGATCCAGAGCTTGACTGAAGTAGACTCAAAAAATAAATAAAATAAATATAGATAGTATTTTTGAAGGATTTTACTCTAAAGAGGAACAGGCTGGAGGGAGAGCAAAGTAAAAAAAAGGAAGCAATAGAGTTGGAGTCGAATGCAAGAGAGTAGCAGTAATGCAGAAGAATTGATAGTCAATGAATTGGCAACCCAGTGTGGTTAAAGAATTGTCTTCTAGGTACTAGAAGGAGTGGATTAGAAGAATAGTAAGTGGCGTATAATGACACATGAAATGGATATTTTGGAGAAGGTAAATTTTTAAGTAATGATCACATCTTAGGAATGACCGTAGACATGTATCAATGAGTTGAGATGAACTACAAGATTATTTGAGTTGAATAAATCAGAAAAGAGAGATCAGATTTTTTGAGGAAATGTCGAAGCCACTAAGAATAGCAACAGAGATAGAAATGGTTTAGGGGCCAAAGTTTTCAGTAGGTGATAGGAAGGACTAAGAAGGTCTTTATGGTTAAAAAAAAAATAAAGATGTAATTTGATAGCTTGCACTACACAGACACTTGGAATTTGGAGGTGAGAGACAAATGGTTTGCAAATGAAAATGGATAATCTTTGATCCCATGTATAGGAAGAATGTGTAACTTTCATTTACAGGGGTGAAGAAGAATCAGGATTCTGAAAGGTTATCTAAATTTAGATTAGAGCGTATAGGTAAGGTAAATATTCTGAGAGGAGAATTAGAATAAAGGAGATGTTGCTCATGATAGACAACGAGTTCCAAGATATACAATGGAAGATTCTTTGGGTTCAGAACATTATGGCGATGGAGGATGATCTGAGAATCTTGGCCTGTTGTGGTGAAAATTTCAGGATGTGTTATAAAATCAATGACTATTTATATGTATTTCACAACATTTTCTAAAAGCGTGTTTTTAAATTAGATGGTATGTCTTAAAATTGGTGGTGTTTTAGAATCAAGCATAGATATTGCTGTTTAAAAAGTTTAAAATAACTTTCATCATAGATTAGAAAAGTATAGCCCAAGGGCTAAGTGCAGTCTGAAGCTAGTTTTTATAAATAATGTTTTATTGAAATCCAGCAACATCTACTGATTTTATTGTCTGTGGCTGCTTTGTATTATAATAGCAGAGTTGATTGGTGTAATAGATCTTGTATGGCCTGCTAAACTGATAATATTTACTATCATGCCCTTTACAGAAAAAGTTTGTACACTTCTGATCCAGATATATAACCATTCCATTTTAGTGGGGAAATATTTTTAATGTAGATTTCTTGTATGTACCCCTCCCAGAGACTTTAATTTAGTCAGCCTGCAGTACATATTAGGATTCTGCAAACTTCAAAATTACCCCCGGTGATTCTCATACAGAATGTCCAAGGAACCAACTTAAAGATACTTTGGTACAGATCATAGAGGGTTGTTCAAATTCCCTTTCTACAAAGAATGCTCTGGAGTGATTGATAAATATATAGCTTTCCAGTCTCTTCACCTGAAGATTAATTCAGTCAGTTATGGGCCTGGCAAAGTATATGTTTGATAAGTACCTATAGGTGATTTTTATCTTCAGAAACGTTTAGGAAACTTTGGGCTGGATATGACTGCAATTCAATAAATCAACACTTGATGCATGTATGACCATTCTCTAAGCATTATTGGGCTCTGAACTATTTTCTAATGGGATTTTCTGGCATTCATGAGTTGTCAATTCAAAAAAGATAGCCCTGCTCATTGTCTCAGATTTTCATTTTTAATTAATTCATTTATTCATTCATCAAACATAATATTGCTTTTAAGAAGCTCACAGGTTAATGTGGAAGAGAGATGATAGTAAATGAATGATCATATGAAACACTTATTACAATCATTACACAGTGATTGACAATATGAAGCAATAGTAAAAAGTACAAGGAAAGATTTCACTCAGTAGCCTGACTGGGTGGAAGTGAGAATTCAGAAAAGTCTGTTCTAAGGAAATGATTTTTTTAGTTAATTAGATTGCGCAACCTGCCCTGACCCTATGACACCGAATTACTGGTATATATCTGTTGCAGGTATCTTGATCCTGGGCTCCACTGTGAATGGATTGAGAACTCCAGATTTATTGAGCCTTTGGTACTGATCCATGAAAATGTAATATATTCTTTGATAGATTCTTATAGACCTTATCTTTCTCCCTTCTAAGTTAGGTTGAGCAGATTTTTATATAGATTCTAGATAGTATTCTTTATGTCTGTATATTAGGTTAGTTAGAACCCCTTCCCCTGCCCCATTGCTTTGATTCCTTCATGGGCTTCCTGGGTTCTTTCGCTGACTTTTTTCATTTCTTCAGTCAGCAACAGGCTTGTGCACCTAAGTATCTCAGTGTCTGCTCTGTAGTTCAGTTCTTCTTCTACTTTCGGCATTCAAAGGCAAAACTTTACTAAGTGATCCTGAACTACAAATTTTACCACTTACCTACTGAATTTATGGAGACCCAAACATTAAGGAAGTAATCCAAACAAATAATTTTAGCTCTTCCATAAATATTACTACATAAAAAAGGAAAAAAAAGACTGCCAACTAATATGAGAATAAATCAATAGACCAAAAGCATAAAAATCAAGTGTTTTTATTAGCATGTTGACACACTTTAATACACACTTTCATTTGTGTCTCACGTTAATCTTATATAGAAGAAGTGTTATTATCATTTTGCTGATAATGGAACCAAGTCCCAGAGTTAGGAAATGTGTAGCCTGAAGTCAAAACTCGAACTAGTACAATCTGTATCTATTTCTCATTATAACGACAAGGTAACTCAGTCAGTTTTGTGACTTTCCTTATCCTGCTTTCTCTTTTCTGATCCCTGGGAGCCTGCTTATTTGCAGTTCAACAAGGCTTCTGCAATTTTGACTTGCTTTCTCCAGCTGTTCCTGCTGTTTGATAGCTGGGGCATCAAAGCTCAGCTTTAATCCTGTCACTTTAGCCATGGAAACCTTTATCATCTTGACTGCACTACTATAGCTTTAACTATACTGAAGCCCTTTTTGTTTCTCAGTAGAGAAAGTACTGAAAAAGAATCCCATGTGGTTCAAGTGGTTTAACTGAAGACAGCTTACACTCCCAAAGGATGTGATCATGGTGTCCCAGTGTGAGAACCACTCTGACCAACTGCACATACTGTACCACTGCTTCTTAAACACTTCTCCTGCCCTACCATCTGTAACTAGGATTTCTTTGCCTGATTTCCCCATATAGTCTATAATGCCATCTTTCTGATCTAATTCATCATCAGGGATTTATTTCTTTATGAGCATTTTTAAAAGAACAGCACAGGAGAGACCCAGGAAGATGGTGACGGCATAGGTGAACTTGTGAGATTCTCTGAACGGACCAAGACTGCAAACTGCTGAATAGATAGACTGTAAAGCAGAGGGAAAAGTGAACAAAACCAGAAGACCCTCATAAGAAGAACAGGTCATTGCAGAAGAGAAATAAAAGCAACCCCACCTTCCCTCAAAAACAGAATTGAAGAGGGGGAGGGAAAGGGGTAAAGGGAGATAAATCTACAGAAATGAAGAAAAACCAAAAGAAGAGTATGGGTCTCTCCCAGACGCCTGGGAGAGCAGACACTGAGAAAATTGACTTTGGAATACAAACAATGAAAAGTCCCCAGAATGAAGGGTCTCAAAATGCAAATGTAGATATCAAAACAATAATGGAGAGATAAAAAGAATTGAGGAGACACAAGAAGAAACTAGGAAGGAGCTGATATCTGAGATAACAGTAATAAAGAATACTGTGAATGAAATAAATAACAAATTGATAAGCATGGAAAGCAGAATTACCCAAGCAGAAGAAAGAATCTCAGAGCTTGAGGACCAAAATATAGAAATAACCCAAACTCTTAAAAACACAGAAAATAAACTAAAAAAGACAGAACAAAACCTTCACTGTTGAGTGACTACCTCAAGAGGCCTAACCTAAGAATAATCGGACTCCCTGAGGCAGAAAGAGAAACAGAGACCACATTGGAACAAACTTTCCACGAGATCATTCAAGAAAATTTCCCTTATCTAATCAGTGATACAAAAATTCAAACACAAGAGATTCAGAGAACCCCCGCAAGACAACAAATGAGAAGACCAACTCCTAGACACATAATAATTCGCCTAAATAAAGTAGGCACAAAAGAAAAAATCCTAAAGGCAGCAAGAGAAAAAAGGC
>NW_007261768.1:3103-14592 GCF_000164805.1 Carlito syrichta | reverse complement strand
TATACCTGGCCTGGATTCTTTTTCAAGGACAGCAACAAATCTCCAGAAATGAAGTTTGAGTAAATAAGGGTTACCTTTCCATAAGTTTGTGATGTGGAAATGTGCATTCATTAATTGAAAACTGCATGAAAGATGCTGTTCTTTTTTTTCAGTCAGAGTCTCAAATGTGTCACCCAGGCTGCAGTGCCATGGCACAATCATGGCTCACCACAGCCTTGACCTCCTGGGCACAGGCTATCCTCCCATCTCAGTATCCAGAATATCTGGGATACAAGTGCACACCACCATCACCAGCTTATTTTTTCATCTTTTTTGTAGAAAGGAAGCCTGACTATGTTGTCCTGGCTGGGGTCAAAATCCAATCCTCTCGCCTCAGCTGTCCTAAGTGCTTGGCTTATAGGCAAGAGTCCTGCACCCAACCTGAACTGGTTTTAATGGCAGGAACACAGCAAAGAAAGGACAGAAAAGAGACCTCCACTCTGAGGATTTCATTCCAGTGCAACTTTAACCCAGGGTTCTCCTGGCTAAAAGAGACCCTATACCTCCAAATTCTATCTCATCAGGAAACACAAGTTCAGGCAGAACTGGTGACTTGCCCAAAATCAAAAACAGAGCAAATGAGGAGTGGGGTCTTGCAGGAAAACAGGGATCTGGATGCCCTGTGGGCCAGATGCCCCCCGCTCCCGGGCAAGTGTGGTGACGACTGAAGTGACAGCGTTCACAGAACAGAAAGGAGGTGCACGGGGCAGCAACAGAAGAGCCATGCTGCATGTGCCATGCTCTGTGTCTGCCCCGCTGGGGTCTAGGCCCCCTAGCACCCCTTCTTTCTTGGGACCAGGGACCCCAGCCCCTGTCTTCAGAGTCCCCAGGGGAAACTGGAGCCCAGGACTGAAATTAGAAGACCTCCTGGACTCCTAACAGTTCCTCTATGGTTTCACTGAGTTGACTGCTTCCTAGAGAGCTGGTGTCCTGGGCTACTGCTAGTTTTTGGTACTTGTCTGAGAGGTGGGCGACGGTTGGTGGACAGGGAGAGAAAGCAATCCTTAGGGCTGAGGGTGTGGGCTGTCTCAGCTGGCAGAGACCAGTCCCCACTGTGAAAGGAGGACAGGGGACTGGCCTACAGGGTCCCTGGGCTCAGTCCAGGGCCACCCACCTCCGGATCATTCATGCTAGCAGAAGATGAAGGCGCACTGCCATCGACATAGGAAGTGGACTGAAAGAGATGAACATTTATATGGAGTCGCTTGTCTCATTCGGAGTCCTACCCTCTGACTGACTTCCTTTATCCCCATCAAATGGCAAAGATCATTTCTGCCCAGGTTGGGCCCCTCCTTCTGTCCCCCTCTGTGCACACTTCGCGGGCTTCTCATCCTCAGGCTTCCTTGCTGAGTTGCTCTCATCTGGGCCTTTCTGCAGCAGGATCAAATGACAGAGAGAGTCTGGGGTCCAACGTCACTTCTGCAGCTTCCAGGGAGAAGCTCAGAGAAGACGTGGCCTGCTCCATGTCACCCAGCACGTCACCATTCCCAGATCTGCCCCTCTCTCAGGAATCCCTGTCTCGGTTTCTTTCTACCAAATTCTCCTTCCCCCTCTAGCCCCTAGCCTGGGCCCCAAGCCCTGATGGTACCTCAGACATGAGACCACTGAGCTGCTGAGAGGGTTCTCACGGGCTCTCTGTTGATGAGAAAGTCCTAGAGACAGAAAAACCGGGGTCAGGATAGGTGACTCGGGGGAGATCAGGGTCCTGGGCTGTGGCCTGCCCAGACTCCCTCGGCCCAGGAACCACTGCCCTTTTGGGGATACTCACTTGGTTTCATCCAGGAGATGAGGGCCAGAGTCCATATCACGGCTCTGTTTGGAAAGAAAACATGAGGTGGTTATGCAATTCCCACTGAAAATTACCCGGGGCAGAGTGAGCCAAGCTTAATCCAACAACCTTTCACATCCCCAAACCAATAGGAAAAGCCCAGGCTCAGCCTCTTCCACCCCAGTCACCCCAAAGGGCACTTGGCTTAGGAATCAAGCAACCTTCAAGAGGAGGGAATACACAGTGGAACATATAGTCTTCTCGGATGTGGGAAGGGTGAGCATTCAGAAGGGCAGTGGCACAGGGGAAGGGCACAAACCTGAGCTATCACTGTACTACTGGCTCTAGCACCGGGTGGAAGGATACCATCAGATGGCATGGGATCATCAGCAGGTCACGCCATGGGAGTGGTGTGGTCTTTGGGTGCCTGTCACAGAATAGAGCACCGGGTTAAGAGACCATGTAGGAGAAGGTGAGTCACTGACCTCCGTGGACACAAGGGTACACACCAGGTAGGACAGGTGTCACTGGAGTCACAGTGACAGTCACACATGCTGTGAGTCACTCCAGGAATGGCTTGCCCAGGCCTTGGGCTCCTTGAATGGTCAAAGTTGAAAGGGACACAACCTCCTTCTTGAACACATGAGAATTTTCTTCTCCCTGGAGCTAGGCAAAAGTCAGTTCAACTCTGGACTGTGGCAGCCACGGCCACAGGAGGAAGGCTTGCCAAAGTCAGGGAGAAGAAAGGCAGTGTTCTTGCAGGAGAACAGCTGGTGCCACAGGGAGATCCTAGCCTGGGTCCTGTCGGGCAAAAGGTGGTGACGATGAAGGAGATGTCAGGGTCAGTGTGGCCACTGCCTTTCTCCCCTCTCTCTCCTTTCATTGTCTCCTTCCTTTCTTCCCTGCTCTGTGCATTGGCTGTGTTTCTCACTTAGGCCTTTTCAGGTCAAGAAAGTGGCCCAACTATTAGCCTCTCACTGCTCTCTAGAGATAAAAGGGATTAAATCAAGCCACGGCAATCTCTCAGCTCCAGAAACACCAAACCAACCAAGAAACTTGAGAAACAGATCTGCCCTGTGGTGATGTGGAGGTCAGGTGCCTCTTTCCTGGGAATAGCAGCTGGGGATGAACACAGGATTTAGGACTTGGAACACATAGAAACCTCTCGCTCATCCCCAAGGGAACCCACCTGCTTGACTAGTGCCCCGCCCAGCCTCTCTCCAGGCTCAAGCCTCTGACTCTAGAGAGCGTCTGATGTCCAACAAGGCCAGTTGGGCAGAGTGTGGAAAAGAAAGCTGACTAATTGAAGCGAAGGAGCCAAGACCTGGCCAGGTGAGCCAATCTCATGAGGAAGTGGCTGCACCTGTCTCTACAGAAAGGGCTGCCTGCTCTCTAGACCCTTCTCCCTGGCCTCTGAAATTCCAAATCTACTTCCGTCCCTTGAGCCAGCATTGCAGAGGCTGGCAGAACTGAGGATGAGCCAAGCTGTCTTTGTAAGTTTACTTACCAGAGCTCTCAGGCACAAGACTTGAGGGGACTCTGGCAGGTTCTAGGTTCTTCCTGGCCACCTGAATTCTCACTAATCTCCAGGATTAGACACAGGGACACTCCAACAGCGGAAAAAAGTATTTTCCTGAAGTCTTTTCAATACATGCAACATGATTCCTTTGTCAACGACCAAGTTATTTCATAATTTTAAGTCTTGCAGCTAAGAAGGAAGTTTAAAAAATGCCTACTCCACTCAAGATGTTCCATCCCATTAATTTTTCTCCCTCCCTTATCCCTACTTCTGAAAATGTTATGAGCTCTATTCAGAATATGGCAATTGGAGGCCTGCATTCTCAGGTCCTCCCCTTGGGCCCCACCTGCAGGCCAGAGGTGTGAGGTTTTGTGTGGGGAGTGCACAGGACGAGCGGGAGCCAGGGAGATGGAGAGAAGCCCCTCTCTCAGGCCTCTGTGCCATCTTGAGAGTACTGATTCTTCTGATCCGTGGGCATGAAATATTTTTCCATTTTTTTGTGTCATCCTTGATTTTGTGGAGCAGCGTTTTGCATTTCTCATCGTAAAGGCCTTTCACTTCTCTGGTTGGATGGAAGCCAACATATTTCACCTGCCTAGCCCGCTGGCTGCTCCTGGGCCTACCTTCATCTCCTGCTTGTCCTGGGTCAGCCGCGTGATGTACTCCTCCTCCTCCAGGTGCTGCTCCTTCAGCACTGCCCTCTGGTTCTGGAACAGGGCTTTGAACTCGCCTGCAGGATGGCAGGGCTCAGAGGCTGGCCTCTCCACCCCCAGGGAGATGCCACACCATGACTCTAACGTCCCGGCTCACCGATAGCGTCAGTCTCTCCAGAGAGCTGGATGCAGCGATGCTCCAGCTCCTCCATCCGCTCCTGCATGTCTGCCTTCTCCCGCATGACCTCCAGGAAGCGGCTCTGGAGCCAGAACCCAGAGTCAGGGTCGGCAGCACCCTGCCACCCCACCCTCCTTGGGCCCATCAGGAGTGACTCCCTCACCTGCAGATTCTCCATGGCCCCCTGGAGGGCCTGGTAGTGCTCCTCAGACACAGACTCAACTCTGGTCCCAGGGGCTGAAGTCACCTCCTCTGCTGCCTCCTGGGACAGATCTGCCAGCTTGACCAGGCACGGGCTGTGCTCTCTGTGGTTGTTCAGCCGCCCCCGCAGCTGTGCCCACTCCTTCTCAGCACTGGCATGAACAGTCATGTGAAAGTATGCCACCTGCAGGCATGAGGGGTGTGTTTTTGAAGGGGGAACCCAGAGGGGCAATTGGGGGCAGGTAGGTAGAGGGAAGCCCCATTTCTGGGCCTCTTTGAGTGCACCTGTTGTTCACAGGTGTAACGGGATCTGGATCTGACCCCAGGAAGGGGAGAAGACTGAGGAAAATTAGAGGACAGGGAACCAAGAAAATAAAGGTGCCCAGTCAGTCCCAGAGTCAGGCAAGGGGTCGGGCTCACCATGTCTTCTTGGCTCTTGAAATCCTCCGGGATGGTCAGAATGGGCAGGGGAGGCTCCTCGTCCTGGTTCTTGTCATTTTCATCTCCCAATTTGTACTCTACTGGAGCAGTCAGAGGGCCCCTCAGATAACCAAGCAAGGGAGACAGAGGGGCTGCCTCTGCCCCACCCTCACTGTGTAACCCTGGGCTATCCCTCACCCACGGAAAACAATCAGCTGTTCCAGAGGTCTCTTCTAAGCCCTCGGTCCCAGGCCGCAAATTACCCTGGCTTCCTCAGGCTCACTCACCTTCCTCGAGGAGATCAATGAGGTTTAGCTGGACCTGCAGCTCCTGGTCGGCAACCTTCAGACGTTCCTGCAGGCGGAAGAGGAATGAGAAGGCCCAGGGTGGACAAGTCCTTCCCTTCAGGCCCACTCTGGCCCCACACTTACCTGGATCTCCTGCATCTCCTGGTGGGCCTTTATGGCCTCGGCCTTGCCTTGAAGGGCCCGATCCTTTGCCTGATCCAGGAGCTGGGCCTGTAGCATCACCTCCTTGTGCAGCGCCTCCTTCTCAGAGACCACTTGCTGATAGGCAGCCTCCTGCTGCTACAGCTGGGCCAAATACTGGTCTCGTTGCTCCTGCAGACTCTGGGTCTCCCGGTGCTTTCGTTCTACCTGCAGGCAGACACGGGCCCAAGGCCATAAATTGGGTGGCGGAGACACTCTGGGCCCGGCTTCCTCGCTCCTGGACTATGTGACTGCCCTCTTGCCCACAGGCCCATGGTCCCTTCACCCAGACTCACACTCCATCGCCTTCTTACCCACCACTTTAACTTTAGGTCACAGATGTGTGGGAGCCAACCAACATCTCCTTGGTAGCTGCACACAAAATGCACACTCCTTTACATGAATGATTTCATTTAAGCTCAACATTTCCTATGAGCAAAGTGCTCAATTCCTTTTTTTTTTTTTTTTTTGAGTTGGGATCTCACTCTCTGGCCTATTCTGGAGTACTGGGGCATGATCAGGGCTCACTGCAACCTTGAACTCGAGGGCTCAAGTGAGCCTCCTGAGCTGGGACTATAGGAATGTGGCACCACATCCAGCAAATTTTCTGTTTTTTTGAAAAGATGAAGTCTTGCTATGCTGCCCAGGTTGATCTGGAACTCCTAGGCTCAAGCAATCCTCCTGGGCTCAAGCAGTCCTCCGTCCTTGGACTCCTAGTGTGCTGAGATTACAGGTGTTAGCCAACATGCCTGCAATAACTTCCTTTTTACATTAAGGAAACCAGGCTTAGAAATGCCAATTACTTGACTAGTGACCATTAGAGCTGAGGCTGGAACACAGGGAGACTCTGTCACGACACTCTTTCCCTATTATGGAGACTCCAGGCCTTTAGCTGGGATGATCTTGTCCAGACCTTGGAGGAGGCCAGGGCTACCCACCTCTAAAAGTCAAGAGACATGGCAGCAAGAACCCGGCACAGGACTACTCGGCAGGCCGTGGGCATCATGTGTCTCCCCAGGTTGGAGTGACCTCTGTCCTTCCTGGCACCTCCCCTCCCCAGAGGCTACTGCCCACATGCCACCCTTTCTCAAATGGGAAGGGTTACCATTTGGTTCAATTCTCTCAGATTGTCAAGGAGCTGGCCCAACTTCTTGGCCAGCTCTTCCTTTTCTTGCTGCTCTGCATACAGCCCACTGCTGAGCTCCATGTTCTCACTCATCTGTACAGAAAAAAGTAATCAGTGCAGCAGTCAGCAACTACGGTGGATGGAAACAAAACCTGGTGTCCACTTTCCATGGCACAGAAATGTGGCGAGGCAGGCTAGAGGGTCATCCCCACTCCCTGAAGATCAGAGCAGGGCTCTGGCTCACATGGTGCCTTCAAGGGTACCATTTCTTTTTTTATTTTTATTTTTATTTTTGAGTTGGAGTCTCACTCTGTCACCCAGACTGGAGTGCAGTGGCTGCTCCCGGCCACTGCAGGCTTAACCCGCTGGGCTCCGGCGATCCTTCCATCTCAGCCTTCCAAGTACCTGGAACTATAGGCTACCACGCCCGGCTAATTTTTGATTTATTGTAGAGATGACGTCACGCCAAGTGGCCCAAGCGGGTCTCGAACCCACGGGCTCAGGTAATCCACTCACCTCGGCCTCCCAAAGTGCTGGGATTACAGGCTGAGCCACTGAGCCTGGCCAAGGGTATCATTTCAAGGAAGGGCTCTGGGGTCGGGAGGAGGGCAGGCAGCCAGGGGTGCGCACCAACTTTGTCAATTCATTCTCCATCAGATCCAGCAGATCCTTGAGCAGGTCGTTCTGGAGGAGCGTGCGGCTGATGCTGCTGCGGTCGCTCAGGATGGTGTCCAGCACCTGCCTGTGCTGCTTCACCTGCTCTTCCCAGTGCGCAGCTGCCCATTCCAGATCCAGCAGCCGCTCCTCCTGCTCCCGGTTCAGGTGGCTCAAACTCTCATTTTCCTGCAGCTGGGCCTGGAGCTGTCCTGCCAGGCTCTCCAGTTCTGTCCACAGCCACTGAGTCTCTGCTTGCAGCTGCTGTTCTCCCTCAGAGGGCCCCGCTGGGGGCCCTGGACGTCGGGATTCAGCTGACAAAGGAAGCATGCGATAAGGGCCTCTGGATTCTCAAACACCCTCTTCTTGGCCCTCAGCTACTAAACCAGGCACCTGACCCCCAACCTTGGCTTTCCAAGCTGGAATTCCTTACACCTGAATGATGGCCAATCCTTCAAGCCACTTTTTTTTTTTTTGAGTCAGGAATGACCCAATCTGGAAGGCAGCGGCACGATCATGGCTCACCACAGTCTCAACCTCCTGGGTCCAGGTGAACCTTCAGTCTCAGTCTCCCAACTAGCTGGTACTATAGGAATGAGCACCACACCTGAGTAATTTTTTTTATTTTCTGTACAGATGAGTTCTTGCTAGGCTGCCTAGGCTTGTCTCAAACTCCTGGGCTCAAGTGATCCTCTCGCCTCAGCCTCCCAAACTGCTGGAAATACATGCGTGAGCCATCATGCCTGGCCTCCAAGTTACTTATGGTTCATTATGGTTTTGTTTCCAAGACAACATGGACGGCTGAAAATAGGCACACCCCGCTTGTTGCAGTTGGAAACACTAGGCTCACAGAGAAGATAAGACCTGCCATCTACTGGCACTGACCTCTTTCCATCTGCCCCAAAGCCACCCACCTTCTGAGCCTTTCCAGGCCATTCCCACAGCCTCTGACACCTGCTCTGATCCCAGCCCTCCTAGCCCCAGCTCACCTGTCTGCTTCCTCTGGTGAGCCAATTTGTTCTCTGGCTCCATCTGGTGCAGACAGCATTCGTTCTCCTCCTGCAGTATGCTCACCTGCCCAAAGTATGGGGGGAGTTATAGAGGGAGGGGCCGGTGGATGGACAGGTCACATCTCCCCATCTCCCACCACCACATAACCACAACATGTGTCCACCTCTGGCGGTGGTCTGCAGCAAGAGATGCCACATGCCCAGAAAGCCCAAGTGACCCATCTATGGGAGGGTTGAGGGGTCAGCCCTCCCCTGGCCTGACATCTTCTTCAAAGTTTCAGAGCTACCAATGCAGTCCAACATCATCTTACTGAGTAGGAAACTGAGGATCAGGGGAGAGTGGTTTTTCTGTGATCTCTCAGAAGCTGGTAACAAAGATGGGTTTAAACTATCTTTTCTTAATCCTAGCGCCCTTTCCTCTGCACATTCTGGGCACTTTTGCTGCTTCCTAGAGGGAAAGCTTGATGACAAGTGGCTGTTTTCACTAGGCTGGCTTCTTCTTGAGGCTTGGAATTAGGACAATCAAAGAGCAACTGTTGACACCAGGCCCCGTACCAGTAATTCATATAAAAATAAATTCAAATTCTCATTGAAACTTCTTTAGTGTAAGAAACACAATATTACCCGTTTTTACAGATGGAAAAAACAGAGGACCAAAGAGTGCAACCAATTTGCTCTCAATCCTATTACTGGGGGAGGGAGAGGTATCACTCTAATCAGGTTTTTATTTATTTATTTATTTATTTATTTATTTATTTATTTTTATTTTTTGAGTTGGAGTCTCATTCTGTCGCCCAGACTGGAGTGCAGTGGCCGCTTCCGGCCACTGCAGCCTCGACCTGCTGGGCTCCCACGATCCTTCCACCTCAGCCTTCCAAGTAGCCGGAATTACAGGCATGTGCTACCACGCTCCGCTGATTTTTTTTTTTTTTTTGATTTATTGTAGAGATGAGGTCTTTCTGCCCAGGCGGGTCTCGAACTCGCAGGCTCAGGCAATCCATTCACCTCAGCCTCCCAAAGGTGCGGGATTACAGGCTGAGCCACCGAGCCCGGCTTAACCAGGTTTTTATTTTATTTTTAGACAGATGGGGTCTTGCTGGGTTGCCCAGACTTGTCTGGAACTCAAAACTCAAGGTTTCCTCCCACCTTGGCCTCTGAAAGTGCTGGGATTACAGGCATGAGGCACCACACCAGCCGAACCCTGGATGAGCTTACCCAACAGTACCCAACACTTCCTCCTCTATCTTCTTGCCCTGTGAGCCCCTTATTCCCAGGAGCCTGATCAGCCAAGACTCACATCCTTGGGTAGCTGGCAACTGCCAGAAGTGGTCTGAGGGTTGGTGTCATTTTTTACTTTTTGCCTTTTCTTCACTTCTGCAGGAACAGCAGGGCTGTGTTTCTGCTGATACTCCGTTAACTGTGAAAAGGAAAAGCAGGATGAGAACAATAGGCCCCTTTATTCACATCCTACCTGGGAGCTTTTTTGTTTTATTTTGTTTGTTTCTTGCTTGTTTTGGAGTCAGGGTCTCACTATGCCACCCAGGCTGCAGTGCGGTGACACCCTCATGGCTACTGCAGCTTTAACCTTCAGGGCTCCGGTGATTCTTCCGCCACAGTCTCCCAAGTGACTGGGACCACCGGCATGTGCCACCAAGTCTGGCTAATTTTATTTTCTGTAGAGATGATTTCTCGCTATGTTACCTGGGCTGGTCTCAAAATCCTGGAGATCCTCTGGTCTTGGACCCCCTAAGTGCTAGGATTACAGGTGTGAGCCACCATGCCTGAGCACATAGCAAGACCTCATGTCTACACACAAAAAATTAGCCAGGTGTGATGGTGTGAGCCTGTTGTCCCAGCTACTCAGGAGGCTGTGGTAGAAGGATCTCCTAAGCCCAGGAGGTCAAGGCTGTAGTGAGCTGTGATCATGCCACTGCACTCCAGCCTGGGTTACAGAGTGAGATCTCAACTCAAATATTAATAATTTAAAAAAGAAAAACAGGTGCAGAGGCTCACATTTGTAATCCCAGTACTTTGGGAGGCAGAAGCAAGAGAACTGCCTGAGCCCAGGTTTCAATACAAGCCTGGGCAACTTGGCGAGACCTCATCTTTACATCAAAAAAAGCAGCTGGGTGGAGTGGCTTACGCCTGTGGTTCCAGAGTGAGAAAACTCAAAAAACCCTAAAAACTAGACATTGAGGCCCTTTCTGTTATATCTGTCAATGCTGCACAGCACAGCTGTAGGGAGGAGGTGCCACAACCAGAGTAACCAGAAAGGGGATGAGAAAATCCTGGAGACTGGGTCCTAAGATCAAAGGTCATGCTGGCGGCAGTAATCAGTCCCGAGGGGGAGTGTGAGGTATCCATGTTCCACTCAATCCCGATGACCCCCTACCCCCAGTGGCCACTTCGCCATGGGGGAGGGCATCGCAGAGCCAGGACCCAGTTCTTGGAGACGGGAGCCCAGGGAGCCCCGGATGGGGGCAGAAGGCGAGGGCCAAGTTCGGAGGGGGCACCCTGGGAGTCACCTGCCCAAAGTCACCGTCACCGGGGGTGACTGGCAAGGGCAGGGGCTGGGCTGCTGAGGGGGCGAGGCTGCCTGAAAAGATCGTGGTTGAGGGAGCACAGGGGTGCCCAGGGGCTAGCCGGTGTGCCTCAGGAATGGCACAGACTCGACCACAGTCCTCCGTTGGAGGGCGATCAGGCTGGGTCGGGGCGCCAAGACCCGCGGGTAGGTACCTTCATTGTGACCTGAGCCAATCTGCTCCGTCGGGTTTCTTCCGACGTCACAGAAAAGGGGGGGCCAGAAGGGAGGTAAGGGGAGGGCCACATCACCGCGATCCGTGCAACCACTAGGAAACTCAAGGCGGCCACTGCACAGCTGTGAGTGAGCCAGAATAGGCCGGTCGGGGCTATATATAGGCAACCCAACGTGGAATGTGGAGGGCGTGGTACGAGTTCTCTCATCCCATTGGTCAAGCAGGATGACAGGTACAAAGAGAGGCGTGGCCAGGCCCTGAGGCTAGAGCGGAGTCACACGAAAGCTGCCTGCGCGTGCCGCGGGGACTCTCTCGCCAGATGCGCGCGCAGCTTCTGGGCGACGGTTATGGTCTCCCTCGCGGTTTCCGTTTCCCAGGGATCGGAGATGCAGCTCTCGGGCCCCCGCGCTGGGCCCTCTTACGCCATCGACCCCCACCGCCCCGGAGCCTCGGACTCCAGGGTTCCGGAGTGGTCGGCAGAACGGACAGCGGGGGGAAATGCCACACTCCACAGCCGCTGCCTCCGACACCCCTGCCACAGACCTTGCCCCGCAAGTCACCTCCAGGGACATCCGTCCCGTCCTCCAGGGGCTGCCTCTCTCAGAGCCCCCCGACCGGAAGTGATTCCGCCCCCTTCCAGCTCCATCCGGTCCGCCCCTCGGTTTGGCGGCTGCTCC
>NW_007261768.1:0-3083 GCF_000164805.1 Carlito syrichta | reverse complement strand
CGGCCTCCCAAAGTGCTAGGATTATAGGTGGGAGCCGCCATGCCTGACATTTTCGGTTTGAGACAGGGTCTCATTCTGTCACCCATGCTGGAGTACGGTGGCACAATCCTGGCTCCATGCAGCCTCGACCTCCTGGACTCAAGCAAAAATCCGTGCTGGCCAGGTGTGGCGGCTCATGCCTGTAACCCCAGCACTTTGCGAGGCCGAGGCAGGAGGATTGCTTGAGCCCAGGAGTTCGAGACCAGCCCGAGCAACAGAGCGAGACGTCGTCTCCACAAAAGTCACAAAATTAACTGGGTGCGGTGGTGGTCACTTGTAGTCTGAGCCATTCAGGAGGCTGACGCAGAAGGGTCGTTTGAGCCCAAGAGGTTGAGGCTGCAGTGAGCTGGGATCGTGCCAGTGCACTCCAGTCCGGGCGACAGTAGGATCTCGGCTAAAAAACAAATGTGTTTTCATCCTTATTGATGGCTTTTTAATTGCAAAAGTGATAAATGCTTAATAAAACATTTAATCCATATAGAGGTCATTAAAGTACAAGTATCCCTCCATCCGTTCTTCCTCACCCCAGTCTCTCTCAAAAAACAGCCATTGCTATCAGTTTAATGGCTGGGTGTAGTGGCTAATGCCTGTAATCCCAGCACATTGAGAAGCCAAGGCAGTATATTTGTTTGAAGCAAGGAGTTTGAAGCCAGCCTGGGAAACAGAGTGAGACCCTGACTCTACAAAATTTAAAAATAAAAAATTAGCTGGACGTCGCAGAAGGAGGATCACCTGAGCCAAGCAGGGAGAGGCTGTGGTGCCTGGGAACATGCCAATGCACTCCAGCAAGGGCAACAGAGTGAGTCTCTAAATCAGAAAAACAAAAACAAAAACAAACAGTAAAAAACCAAAATAATAATAAAAATCCCGATGTGTGTCTTTTTTCTGTAAACACTATAGTAGCTGACATCTGTTGAATATCTCATCTCCTGGTGTCTTCCCAGTTCTATGAGAAAGAAATGTTTCATTTGTGGAATGAGAGACTCAGTAGGGTGTCTCCAGGCTCATAGGGAGCAACAGGGCTTGGGTCTGGACCGTTTGTGTTTGTTCACTGAGAACGTCAGTCTTAGCCAGGTGCGGTGGCTCACACCTGTAATCCCAGCACTTTGGGAGGCAGAGGTGAGAGGATTGTCTGAGCCCACGGGTTTGAGGCCAGCCTGGGCAACTTGGCGAGACTGGTCTGTACAATAAATAAAAACATTAGCTGGTGATTGACAGGTGAGTGGTGGGCCACTGATCATCTGGGGCTGAACTGGCAGAGTCAGACTCAGACCCTAGACAGTCTTGGAGTGGACTGGACCGCACAACAGGGAGAGGTGGCTTGGCTGGCTAGGGAGCTTGGGACTGAGTGCCCTGGAGAGGGTGGGCAGGAGTGCTGATTGTTCCTCCCTGACCCCATGGCCCAGCGGCCGTCCTGTTTTCTGCTCCAGTGTGTGCCGCCGCGCGTTTCCTTCAAAAGCCCAGGACACACACAAGTCCAGCTGCAAGACACCAGACTCACCCATGCACCCCGGTCGCCTAGACCCTTGCAGTCCAAGGGAAATGCCCAGCGGCCTCCAAGCTGAGATGCACGCAGTCAGTGTGCCCATGCAGTGCCACCACACAAAACCCTCCCTGCCCACTAGGACATGCAGGAACCCCCGGGCACTTCACTCCCTGTTGCTGGTCTCTTTGAAGAATGAGTCTTTTTGGTTTCCACATCTGGATTCCGGAAGTGACCAGAGAGCCCGAGAAGGGCTGAGGGTGGGCTTGTGGTCATAAACTTCAGCTGGTCAAGGAGCGGGGGAAGCAAACCTCATCTTGCTGAAGGGGCTGTTAGATTTTAGGACCCGCTCAGTAGAGGAATGTGCCTCAGGGTGGGGCCCCACAATTTGGATCCCAAGCCCCTTGCTAGGTCCTTGTCTTCTCCATGTCTGCCCCGCGAAAGTACCCACCTCTCCAACTCGGGTGGGGCCCTCTATCATCATCAGCAGGGTGCCCAGCCAGCTGGACCTCGTGATTCCCATCCTAGCCTCTCCCAGAGCATGCGGGACCCTTGGAAGGGATGGACTGTGAGCTGGCATGGGGTGTGGGTGTGGGGTCGCTTCTTGCCCATCACCCTGACAGACTCCACAGACTCATTTAGTTTTATTAATTAATTACCTAAGAAAATAGGTAATTAAAGTACAGGTAAGTACCAGCATGCGGCTGGTGCTCCTAGGCTGAGGACTCTTACACGGGGCCAGGTAGACCATGTACCCTGGGGCTGAGGACCTGAGATGATTACACCTGGGGAAAGGGAGGCTGGAACTGAGAGGGCCACCTTGTCTTTCTACCTGGGTGTTGGGCCTATCTTGAGATTTTCTGTTTATTTGTGTTTAGCCGTATGTGAATGTTGGCTCTGAAAAGTGTATGTGGGTGTATGTTCGTGTGTGTGTGTGTGTGTGTGTGTGTGTGTGTGTGTATGTGTGTCTTGTTCACTGTGTTTCATAGACGAGTGTGCTTGGGTTTTGGGTCCTGGGTGTTTTGTAATGTGTAGGTCTGCATTTGCATCCGGGGGTGGGAGTGGAATATGTGTGCTTGTGGTGGGACTCTGGGTGTGTGTTTCTGTGCTTGGGTTGCAAGTGGACGGCGGGGGAGAGGAGGGAAGGTATGATTGTGGGAAGTTGAGGATATGTGACTGCATTTTGGCTGTGAGGATGGGAGGTGTTCGATCGTGAGGTGTGCTTCTGGTTGTGTGTGGGTGCACTTGTGATGTGCATGTGTGTGATTGAAACATGGATTCTAGAGTGATGGTGGTAGGTGTGCTACTGCATGTGTGAGTTTAAGGGTGCCTGTGTGTTGAGCGTGAGGAGATTTTGGCACTAGAACAACTGGGGACATGGAGGTGGCCCAGGTTCGGGGGAGGCTGGTCTGTCCCTCTCCTCCACCCGGCCTCCAGTCCTCTGGATTTTGGGGTGAGGAAGGTCCGCTGGGCAGACAGGCCGCTGCCCACATCCTCAGACTCCACTGATCACCTACTTCTCCATCTTCTTCCACCACTCTCCCCCTTCACCAACCCCCCC
>NW_007261767.1:2057-18006 GCF_000164805.1 Carlito syrichta | reverse complement strand
GCTAACTTAACTAGCTGTCCTGCTATCTAGCCAGTTGAATTATCTAGCTTGCTACATAGCTAGTCACCTGGCTATCCAGCTGAATTATCTAACTGACTTCTCTAGCTAGCCAGCTGTGTATCCAGCAGACTTAACTAGCAAGGTACCTAGCTAGCCAGCTGGCTAGTCAGCTGACTTAATTAGCTAGCATGCTGACTAGACAGCAGACATAACTAGCTAGCTGTATAGCTGGCTAGCCAGATGACTTAATTGCCTAGCTATATAGCTAGCCAGCAGGCTAGCCAGCTGACTTAAGTAGCTAACTTCACAAAGTAGACAGCTGGCTAGCCAGCAGACTTAGCTAGCTAGCTACCTAGCTAGACAGCTGTATAGCTAGCTGACATAACTAGAAGACGGATGACTAGCCAGCTGAATTAACTAGCTACCTACCTACTTAGCTTGCTGGTTTGCAAGCTGTCTCAACTACCTAACTACCTAGCTATCATGCTGGCCAGCGAGCTGAGTTATGTAGGTGACTTAACTAGCTAGCCAGCTGGCTAGCCAGCTGACTATAACTAGCTATCCTGCTTGGCAGATGGCTCTCCAGCTGACTTAACTAACAGACTTAACTATTTTTTTCACCCCACTTAAATAGCTGACTTAACTAGCTAGCTACCTAGCAAGCCAGTTGACTTAACTAGCAGATACAAATTGCTAGCTACCTAGCTAGCTATCATATAGCAAGCTGACTTAACTAGCTGACTTAACTAGCATATCAAGCTGACTTAACTAGCCAGCTGCCTAGCTACCCAGCTGACTTAACTAGCTGAAATAACTAGCGAGCCAGATGGCTACACATCTCATGTAACAAGCTTTTTACCTAGATAGCCAGCTGACTAGACAATTGACTTAATGAGCTGACTTATTTAGCTAGCCAGCTGCTTAGCAAGCTGACTAAACTAGCTGATTAAACTAGCTGGCCAACTGTCTGGCCGGGTTATTTTATTGCCTAGCTAACAGTAGCCTAGCCAATTGACTTAACAGGCTGACTTAACAAAGTAGCTAGCTGGCTAGCCAGCAGACTTAACTAGCTACCTATCTAGCTAGACAGCTATATAGCCAGCTGACTTAACTAGCTGACATAACTAGATAGACTGATGGCTAGGCAGCTGACTTAACTAGCTAGCTACATTTCCCACTGACTTGCCAGCTGATTTAACTACCTCACTACCTAGTTAAACTGCTGGCCAGCGAGTTGACTTAACTAGGTGATTTAACTTGCTTGCCAGCTAGCTAGCAAGCTGTCTTAACTAGTTAGCTACCCTTCTAGGCAGCTGATTGTCCAGCTAATTTAACTTACTGACTTAACTTTCTAGCCAGTTGACTTAACTAGCTGATTTTAGCTAGTCAGCTGCCTGGCTAGCTGAATTAACTAGCTGACTTAAAAAGCTAGCCAGCTGGCTAGTCAGCTGCTTTAACTAGCTAGCTACCTACCTAACCTGCTGGTTTGTCAGCAAACTACTTAACTATCTAGCTAACCTGCTGGGCTGGGAACTGACTTAACTAGGTGACTTAACTAGGTAGCCAGCTGGCTAGGCAGATGACTTAACTAGATAGCTACACTGATAGGCAGCTGGCTGGCCAGCTGATTAACTAACTGACTTAACTAGCTAGCCAGCTGACTTAAGTAGCTGTCTTAACTAGCTAGCAAGCTAGCTAGCCAGCTGACTTATCTAGATGACTTAAGAAGCTAGCTACCTAGCTTGCCAGATGGCTGGCCAGCTGACTTAACTAGCTGAATTAAACAGCTAGACAGGTGGTTAGCCAACTACTTAATAGTTGACTTAACTAGCTACCCAGCTGGCTAACCAGTTGAATTAACTATTTCATTTAACCTGCTAGACATCTGGCTAGCCAGCTGACTTAACTAGCTAGCTACCAAGCTAGCCAGCTGGGAAGCCAACTGAATTAACTAGGTGACTTAACTATCTAGACAGCTGGCTAGACAACTGACTTAACTAGGTCACTACCTTGCTAGCCAGCTGGATAGCCAGCTGACTTAAGTAGTTGTCTTAACCAGCTAGCCAGCTGGCTAGCCAGCTGACTCAACTAGGTGACTTAACTAGTTAGCCAGCTGGCTAGACAGCTAACTTAACTAGCTCTCTTCCTAGCTACCTAGCTGGCTATCCAGCTGTCTTAACCAGATTTCTTAATCAGGTAGCCAGCTGGCTAGCCAACTGACTTAACTAGCTCACTACCTAGCTAGCCAACTGGCTACCCAGGTGATTTATATAGCTGACTTAAATAGCTGGCCTGCTTTATAGTCAGCTAAATTAACTATCTTGCTATATGGCTAGCCAGGTGAATAGACAGTGATTTAACTACTTGACTTAAGTAGCTAGCCAGCTCACTTAATTAGCAAGCTACCTAGCCAGCCAGCTGGCTACCCAGCTTACTTAACTAGGTGACTTAAATAGCTAGGCAACATGCTAGACAGCTGAATTAAATATCTAGCTACCTAGCTAGCCAGGTGTCTTGCCAGCTGACTTAACTAGGTGACTTAAGTAGCTAGCCTGCTGGCTAGCAGGCTGACCTAACTGCATAGCTACCTAGTTAGTCAGCTGGACAGCCAGCTGACTTAACTAGCTAGCTACCTATGTAGCCCATTGGCTTGCCAGCTGATTACCTAAGTAGCTACTTAGCTAACCAGCTGGATAGTGAGCTGACATAACTAGGTTACTTAACTAGCTAGCTCACTGTCTAGACAGATGACTTAACTATCTAGCTACCCAGCTAGCCAGCTGGCTAGGCAGCTGTCTTAACTTGCTGACTTAACTAGCTAGCAAGCTAACTTAACTAGCTGTTTTAACCAGTTATCTACCTAGCTATCCAGCTGGCTTAACTAGTTGAAATAACTAGCTAGCCAGATGGCTAGTCATCTGGCTTAACTAGTTTAACTACATAACCAGCTGGATTGCCAGCTGACTTAATAAGTTGAGTTAACTATCTGACTAAACTAGCTGGCTACCTACCAGTCAGATGTCTGCCTGTTGACTTACCTAGCTGTCTTAAGCTAGCAAACTGGCTAGCAAGCTCACATAACTAGCTAGCTACCTTCCTAGCCAGCAAGCTAGCCAGCAGATTTAACCAGGTGCATTGAACAGCTAGCCGGCTGACTAGCAAGCTGACTTATCTAGCTATCTACCTACATAGTCAACTGGCTAGACAGCTGACTAAACTAGCTGACTTAAACAGCTAGCCAGGTGGCTAGCTAGCTGATTTAACTCACAAACATTACTAGCTAGCCAGGTAGCTATGTAGCTGACTTAACTATCTAGTTACCTACCTTGCCAGTTTGTTTGCCAGCTCTGGTAAGTAGCTGAATTAAACAGATAAACAGCTAGCTAGCCAACTGATTTAACTAGCTCGGTACCTAGCTAGCCAGCTGCCTTAAATTGTTAACTAACTAGCTAGCTACCTAGCTATCAAGCTGACTTAAGCAGCTAGCTGACTAGCAAGGTAGCTGACTTAACCAGCTAGCTGACTAGTTAGCTTACTCGTTATCTAATGTGCTAGCTAGGTGACTTAATCATCTGACTTAACTCATTAGCTAACAAACTAACTAGCTGACACTACCAGCTGACATAACTCGTTAGCTAACTAGTTAGCAAGCTGACTCATTCAGCTGACTTAACTCTTTAGCTCACTTGCTAGCTAGCCTACTGAACCAGCTGAGTCAACCCAGTAGCTAACTAGCTAGTTAGCTGACTCAATCAGCTAATTCAATTCGTTAGTTAACTAGCTAACTACCTGACTCAACCTGCTGATGTAACCCATTAGCTCACTAGCTAGCTAGCTGTATTAACCAGCTGACTAATTTAGAAAGCTGACTTAACTAGATGACTAAGCCAGCTGACTTAACTATTTAGCTGACTGGCTTAAGTGACTGACTTAACTACTTAGCTCCCTGACAACTAACTGAATGAAATAGTTAACTAACTATTTAACCAGCTGAATAACTAGCTGATTTAATAATTAGCTAACTAGTTAGGTAACAAACTTAAGTAGCTGACTTAGTTAGCTAACTAGTGAGCTAGCAGACTAAGCTAGCTAGCTATTTAGCTACCTGAGTTAGCTAGCTGACTTAAGTACTTGGATAACGAAATAGTTAGCTGACTTAACGAGTTGGTTAACGAGTTAGCCAACTGTTTTAACTTGGGTAATGAGTTAACTAGCTGGCTTGACTAGTTGGTTACCGAGTTAGCTAGGTGATTTAACTTTTTAGCTGATGAGTCGAGTAACTAAGCTCGAACACGTTGGCTGAATACTTGGATGATACATTAGCTGGCTTAACAAGGTGGCCTACTAGTCGGATGACTAGTTAGTTGGCTCAACCTGTTCATTGACGAGCTGACCCACTAGTTAGCTCGGTTAACTAAGTAGTCAGTCAACTAGTTAGCTGGCCTAACTAGTCAGCTGACTAGTTAGCTGTGCTAACTAGTCAGCTGACAAGTTGGCCGACTAGTCGGGCTATTTGTTGACTGACTTAATTAGTTGGCCGACTAGTCGGCCGACCAGTTAGCTGACATAACTAGTCGGC
The DNA here is from genome assembly GCF_000164805.1 of Carlito syrichta. Lineage (NCBI taxonomy): Eukaryota > Metazoa > Chordata > Mammalia > Primates > Tarsiidae > Carlito > Carlito syrichta. The sequence continues at coordinate 13,427 of NW_007261767.1, read as the reverse complement.
CAGAGAGTGAGCCCACAGGTGAGCTGACTTAACGAGTCAGCTGGTCAGTGATCCGAGTGATCATCTGACCTAACTAGATGGCCGGTGATTGAGCCGGCTTGTCAGCTGACTTAACTGGTCAGCCTGGAATTGAGTCGACTCCTGAATTGACTTAACTAGTTGGCTTGTGAGTGAGCTGACTGGTCAGCCAAATTTAGTTGGCTGGCGAGTGAGCCAACTGGTCAGAAGAATTAAAAAGTCAGCCGGTGAGTGAGCTGACTGGTGAGTCAACTTAAATAATTGGCCGACAAGTGAGTTGACGGGTGAGCTGCCTTAACTAGTTGGCCGGTGAGTCAGCCAACAGGTGAGCTGATTTAGCTAGTCAGCTGGTGAGCAAGGTGACTAATTAGCTGTCCTGTTGGCTTGCGAGCGAGCCTACAAGTTAATTGACCTGTTGGCTGGCGAGTGAGCTGATTAATTTGTGGACCAGTTGGCAGGCGAGTGAGCCGACTAGTTACCTGACCTGATGGAAATTGAGTGAAACCACTAATTAGCTGACCAGCTAGCTGAGCTGCTAGCCAACTAGTTCACAAAGTAACTAGCTGATTTAACTAGCTAGCTGACTAGCTAGCAGGCTATCTAGCTGAAATAATTAGCTAGCAAACAAGCTATCTAGTTGTATAGTCAGTTGACTTAACTAGCTAGATAACGTGGCTAGTTAGCTGGCTAGTTGACTTAACTAGCAAGCTGACTAGCTAGTAGACTAACTGACTTAACTAGCTAGTTGACTAGCTAGCTGACTTAACTAGATGAGTTGGTAGTTGGCTGACTAGCTGGCTAGCCAGCTGGCATAATTAGCTAGCTACCTGGTGGGCTAGATGAATAGCTACCTGGATTAACTAGCTAGCTACCTGGCAGGCTAGCTGACTTGTCAGCTGGGTAGCTATCTAGTGGGCTTGCAGCCTGGCTAGTCAGTCAATTTAAATAGCTAGTTGGCTGGCTGGGCAGTTGGTTAGCCAGCTGACTTAACTTGTAGATTAACAAGTTAGGTAGCTATCCAGCAAGGTGGCTAAACTAGCTGAGTTAACTAGTAATCCAGCTGGTGAATGAGCTGGCTTATCTGGCTGAAGAGTTAACTAGTCAACCAATGATTGAGTTGACCGGTGATCCTAGTTAACTTGTCGGACTGCAAGTGAGCCAATGGGTGAGCTGCCTTAACTAGTCGACCGGCGAGCAAGCCAAACGTTGAGCTGTTTTAACTAGTTGGCAGTTGGGGAAGCCGACTAGTTAGCAGACCTGTTGGCCTGCGAGCGAGCTGACAAGTTAGTTAACCTGTTGGCTGGTGAGTGAACTGACTATTTGGCTGACCGGTTGGCAGTCAAGTGAACTGAGTAGCTAGCTGACCTGAAGGAAAGCCAGCGATTCCACTAGTTAGCTGACCAGCTAGCTGATTTGCTAGCCGACTAGTTAGCTAAGTAACTAGCTCATTTGCTAGCTGACTTAACTAGCTATCTGACTAGCTAGCTAGCTATCTAGCTGATATAACTAGCTAGCAAGCAAGCTATCTAGCTGTCTAACTAACAGACTTAATTATCTTCTTAGCTGTGTTGTTAGCTGTCTAGCTGACTTAACTAACTAGCTGAATAGCTAGCTGACTTGCTAACTGACTTAATTAGCTAGCTGACTAGCAACATGACTAGCTAGCTGACTTAACTAGGTAGCTAAATAGCTAGCTGACTTGCTAGCTGACAACTAGCTAACTGACGAGATAGCTGACTTAACCAACGGACAAGCTAGTAGGCTGGCTAGCTGGCTAGCCAGCAGGCTTAACTAACTAGTTACCTGGTTAGCTAGATGGCTAGCCAGCTGTCTTAACTAGCTAGCTACCTGGCTGTCTAACTGGCTAGGCTGCTGGATAACTAGCTAGTGGGCTGACCAACTGGATAGCCAGCTGGCTAAAATAAAATATCTTAAATAACCAGCCACCCTGCTGTTCAGCTGGCTAGCCAGCCAGCTTAAATGGCTGGCCACCTACCTGACCAGCCTGCTAACCAGGGCTTATCTTGCCAGTCACCTAGCTAGCCAGCCAGCTATCTAGCTGACTTAACTATCTAACTTAACTAAATAACCATCTGACTAGCCAGTCAACTTAACTAGCTAACTACCTAGCTAGACACATGGATACCCACTAGAATTAACCAGCAGAATTAGCGACCTAGAGATCTGGCTAGCCACCTGACTCAACTAGGTGACTAAACTCGTTGGTCATCTGGTTAGCCAGCTAATTTAACTAGTTTACATCACTAGCTAACCAGGTGACTAGCCAGCTGACTTAACTATTTAGCTACATGCGTATTCCATATGCTTGCCAATCGACTTAACTATCTAGCTAAGTAGGTATCCAGCTGGCTAATGAGCTGACTTATCTAGGTGACCTTACTAGCTAGCTAGCTGTTTGGCCTGCTTACTTATTTAGCTGACTTAACTAGCTAGCTGACTTACACAGCTGGCCTGCTTGCTAGTCAGCTGAATTAACCAGGTTGACATATAGCTAGCCAGCTGGCTAGCAAGCTGACTAAACTAGTCGACTTAACTAAGTAGCCAGCAGTCTAGCCAGCTGACGTAAGTAGACAACTACTTAGCTAGCCAACTGGGTAGCCAGCTGACCTAACTGGGTGATTTAACTGTATAACTAGCGGGATAGACAGTTGATTTAACTATCTAGCCACCTAAATAGCCTGCTGTCTAGCCAGCTGTCTTAACTAGGTGATTAACTAGCTAGCCAGCTAGCTAGCTGGCTCTCCACCTGCCTAGGTACCTAGCTAGCCAGTTGGATAGCCAGCTGACAACAAGCTAGCTATCTACATTGCCTGCTGGCTTGACAGCTGACTTATCTACTTAGCTGCTTAGCTAACCAGCTGGCTATTGAGCTTAATTAACTAAGTTATTTAACTAACTAGTTAACTGGTAGCCAACTGACTTAATTAGCTAGCTACCCAGCTAGGCAGCTGGTTCACCAGCTGACAACTCACTGAATTAAATAGTTAGCAAGCTGACTTAACTAGCTGACTTAACCAGCTAGCTACCAAGTTAGCCAGCTGGCATAACCAGCTAGGTTAACTAGCTAGCTACCTAGGGAGCTATCTAGCTAGCCACCTAACTTAACTAGCTGTCATAACTAGTGAGCTAGCTGACATAACTAGCTGTCTTATGTAGCTTACTTCCTAGCTAGCCAGTTGACTTAACTAGTTGAAATAACTAGCTACCCAGATGGCTACTCACCTGACTTAATTAGCTTTTGAACTAGCTAATCAGCTGGATAGCCAACTGACTTAATGAGTTGACTTAACTACCTAGGCAGCTGGTTTCCAGCTGACAACGAGCTGACTTAACCAGCTAATCAGCTGGCTAGCCAGCTGACTTAACTCTCTGGCTATCTATCTAGCCAGCTCTCTAACCATCTGACTTACCTAACTGACTTAAGCTAACAAGCTAGCTATCTAGCTGACTTAACTAGCTAGCTACCCACCTAGCCAGCAGGCTAGCCAGCTGACTTAACTAGGTGAATTGAACAGCTAGCCTGCTGGCTAGCAAGCTGACTTATTTAGCTATGTACCTACCTAGTCAGCTGAATAGAGAGCTGACTAAACTAACTGTCTTAACCAGCTAGCCAGTTGGTAATACAGCTGATTTAACTCGCTGACATCACTTGCTAGCCCTTTAGCTATCTTGCTGAATTAACTAACTAGGTACCTACCTTCCCAGTTGGCTAGCCTGTTCTCTTATCTAGCTGAATTAACCAGCTATCCAGTTGTCTAACCAACTGAATAAACTAGCTAGCTAACTAGTAAGCCAGCTGCTAAGCCAGCTGACTTAACTAGTTGCCTTAGCCAGCTAGCTACCTAGCTAGCCAGCCAACATAAATAGTTAGCTAACTAGCTAACTATGTAGCTTCCCAGCTAACTTAAATACATAGTTAACTAGCTAGCTACCAGCTAGCATGTTGACTTAAATAGTTAGCTGTCTAGCTACCTAGCTGACAACCAGCTAGCTAGCTATTTATCTTATTCATTATCTAACGTGCTAGCTTGGTGACTTAATTATCTGCCTTAACTCATTAACGAATGAACTACCTAGCTGACACAACCAGTTGACTTAATTCATTAGCTTACTAGCTAGCTAGCTGACTCATCCAGCTCATTTAACTCGTTAGTTAACTAGCTAGCTAGCCTACTCAACCAGCTGACTCAACCCGTTTGCTAACTAGCTAGCTAACTGACTCAACCAGCGGACTTAACCCATTAGTTACATAGCTAACTACCTAACTCAACCTGCTGACTTAACCCATTAGCTCACTAGCTAACTGTCTTAACAAGCTGACTAAATTAGAAAACTGACTTAACTAGCTGACTTAGCTAGCTGACTTAACTACTTAGCAGGTTGACTTAACTGGCTGACTTAACTAATTAGTTAGCTGACTTAACTACCTGAATTAAATAGTTAGCTAACTATTTATCTAGCTGAATAACTAGCTGACATCTAATTACCTAAGTAGATAGATAGCAGACTTAAGTATCTGACTTAAATAGTTAGTTAATTAGTGAGCTAGTTGACTTAGCTAGCTGACTTAGCTAGCTAGCTGGTTAGCTAGCTTACTTAACTAGTTGGCTAATGAGATAGCTAACTGATATAATGAGTCGGTTAACCAGACAGCAAACTGTTTTAACTAGTTGATAAATGAGTTATCTATCTGACTTAGATGGATAACGAGTTAGCTAGGTTACTTAACTTGTTGGCTGATGAGTCGACTGACTAGTTAGCTGGTTTAACATGTTGGCTGACTACTCAGCCAACTTATTACCTAGCTTAACATGGTGGCCCACAAATTGGCCGACTAGTTAGCTGGGTCAACGTGTTGACTGACGAGTTGGCCCACTAGTTAGCATGATTAACTAGTTGGCTGACTGGTTTCTTGACCTAACTAGTAGGTCAACTATTTGACTGACTAGTTGGCTGGACTATTTGGCCACCTAGTTAGCAGAGCTAACTTCTCAGCTGTCATGTTGGACTACTAGTCAGTTGATAGGTTAGGTGAAATAACAAGTTTGCCAGCTACTCGGCTGACCACGTAGCTGATTTAACTAGTCGGCCTGCGAGTTAGACAACTGGTCAGCTGAATTAACTAGTCTGTCGGTGAATGAGGCGACTGTTCAGGTGAATTAACTATTCGGCTAGCTAGTGAGCTGACTGGTCTGCTGACTTTATTCGGCTAGCTAGTGAGCCAACTGCTCATAAGACTTAACTAGTCAACCAGCGATTGAGCTGACCGGTGAACCAACTTAACTAGTCAGCCGTCAAGTGAGTCAATGGAGGAGCTGCCTTAACATGTCAGTCAGTGAGCTAACCGACCAGTGAGCTGAATTAACCAGTCAGCTGGTTAGCAAGTCGACTAGTTAGCTGACATGTTAACCTGTGAGTGAGCCGACAAGTAATTGACATATTGGCAGGCAAGCGAGCTGACTAATTTGCTGACTGGTTGGCAGGCGAGTGAGCCGACTAGTTACCTGACCTGATGGAAAGTGAGCGAGCCTACTAGTTATCTGATCAGCTGATTTAGTGGCTAGCCGATTAGTTAGCTAAGTAATCACCTGATTTGCTAGCTGATATAACTAGCTAGCTGACTAGCTAGCTGGCTATCCAGATGATATAACTAGTTAGCAAACAAGTTATCTAGCTGTCTAGCTAGCTGACTTTAGCTAGCTAACTAGTCAGTTAGCTAGCTGACAACTATCTAACTGACAATCTAGCAGATAGCTTGCTGACTGAACTGGCTAGCTGAGTAGCAGCCAGACTAGCTAGCTGACTTAACTAGCTAGCTGAATAGTTACCATACTCACTACCTGACTTAACTAGCTAACTGGCTACCTACCTGACTTTACCCGCTGACTAGCTAGTTGGCTGGCTAGCTGGCTAGCCAGCTGACATAACTAGCTAGCTACTGGGTTGGTTAGATGGCTAGACAACTGACTTACTTAGCTAGATACCTGGCTGGGTAGCTGGCTAGGCAGTCAGGTACCTAGCTAGTGGGGTCTCCAGCAGACTAGCCAGCTGGCCAAAATAGACAGATGGCTGGCAGGACAGTCAGATAGCCAGCCGGCTTAACTAGCCAGCCACCCAGCTCATCAGCCGGAGAGCCAGCAGGCTGAACTAGCTGGCCAACTGGCTGACAAGCCTGCTAACCAGCCGTATTCACTTGCCAGCAACCTAGCTAGCCAGCCGGATAACCAGCTAACTTAATTAGCTGACTTAAGTAGGTAGCCATCCAGCTAGACAACTGGCTTAATTAGTTAGCCACCTAGCTAGTCAGCCAGTTAATCAGGTGACTTTACACTCTAACTTAACTAGCTAGTCAGCCGGCTAGCCAGCTGACTTAATTAGCTAGCAACCTAACTCGCAAGGTGGCTAGCCAGCTGACTTAACTAGCAGACTTAACCAGCTTGCCAGCTGGCTAGACAGCTAAATTAACTATGCAGGTACCTAGCTAGCCAGCTGGCTAGCCACTTGAATTAACTAACTGTCTTAACCATCTATCCAGTTGGTTAGGCAGCTGACTCAACTACCTGATTTAACTAGTTAGCCAACTGGTTAGCCAGCTTACTTAACTAGCTGATATCCTTAGCTAGCCAGGTGGCTACCCACCTGACTTAAATAGGTAGTTACCAATGTATCCCGCTGGCTTGACAGCTGACTTAACAACCTAGCTACCAACTAAACAGTTGGTTAGAAAGCTGAATTAAATAGCTAGCTACCCAGCTAGGCAGCTGGCTAGCCAGCTGACTTAACAAGCTGATTAACTAGCTAATCAACTCATTTAACTAGCTGATTTAACTATCTAGTTTCCTAAATAGCCAGCTGACAACCATTTGAAATAACTAGCTAGCTACATAGCTAGATATTTAGCTAGCTAGCCAAGTTAACTAGCTGACTTAACTAGCTAGCCAGCAGACATAAATAGCTGAATTAACTAGCTAGCTACCCAGCTAGCCAGCTGAGTTAACTCGCTGAAAAATCTAGCTAACCGGCTGTCTAGCCATCTGAATTGATTAGCTTTTTGACTAGCAAAGGAGCAGGCTAGCCAACTGACTTAACGAGGTGACTAAACTAGCTAGGAAGCTGGTAAGCAGGCTGAATTAACTACTTAATAAACGAGCTAGGCAGTTGGCCAGCCAGGTGTCTAAACTAGCTGACATAACTAGTTATCCAGCTGGCTAGACAGCTGACTAAACTAGCTATCTACTAGCCACCTCGATAGCAAGCTGACTTAACTAGCTGACTTAATTAGCTAGCCATCTTGCCAGACAACTGTCTTAACTAGGTCACTACCTAGCTTGCCATCTGGCTAGCCAGCTGAGTTAACTAGCTCTCTTAACTAGTTGACCTGCTTTCTAGCCAGTTGAATTAAGTAGCTTGCTATGTAGCTATCCAGCTGGCTATCCAGCTGAATTAACTAGATGACGTATCTAGCTAGCTAGCTGGCTAGCCTGCTCACTTAAATAGCAAGCTACCTAGCTAGTCAGTGGGCTATTGAGTTGACTTATCTAGGTGACTTACCTATCTAGTCATATGACAATACAGTTGACATAAGTAACTACCTACTTAGCTGTCAAGCTGGCTAGCAGGCTGACATAATAAGCTGACTTAACTAGCTAGCCAGAGGCTAGCTAGCTGACTTAATTGCCTAGCTACGTAGCTAGCCATCAGGCTAGACAGCTGACTAAACTAGCTGAGTTAACGAAGTAGCCAGCTGGCTAGCCAGCAGAATTCACTAGCTAGCTACCTAGACAGACAACTGGATAGCAAGATGACTTATCTAGCTGACATAACTAGACGAATGATTGCTATCCAGCTGACTTAACTAGCTACCTATATAGCTAGCCCATTTCGTGTCAATGGCCTTCACTACCTAAGTACATAGCTAACCTTGTGGCCAGCGAGCTGACTTAACTAGGTGACTTAACTAGCTAGCCAGCTTACCTAAATAGTTGACTCAATTAGCTAGCTACCTACATAGTCAGTTGACTTAATTAGCTGCTTTAACTAGCTAACTCCCTAGCTAGCTACCATATATGTAGCTGACTGAACTAGCTGACATAACTAGCTAACTAGGTGACATAGCTAGTTGAATTAACTAGCTATGTCAGCTAGCCAGCTGGCTAAACTAGCTGAAATAACTAGCGAGTCAGCTTTCTATGCATCCGACATATCTAGCTTTTTAAAAGGTAGCAGTTGACTAGACAACTGACTTAAAGAGCTGACTTAACTAGCTAGTCAGCTGGTTAGACAGCTGACTAAACTTGCTGACTTAACTAGCTTACCAACTGTCTAGCCAGCTGACTTATCTAGCTGACTTCACAAAGTAGCCAGCTTCCTAGTCAACAGACTTAACTAGCTAGCTCCCTAGGTAGACAGCTGGCTAGTCAGGTGACTTAACTAGGTGATATAACAAGATAGCCTCATGGCTAGCCAGCTCACATAACTACCTACCTACCTACATAGCCCGCTGGCTTGCCAGCTAAGTTTACTGCCTAACTACTTAGCTAACATGCTGCTCAGTGAGCTGACTTAACTGCGTGACTTAACTAGTTAGCCAGCTGGCTAGCCAGCTGATTTAACTAGCTAGCTACCTTGCTTTGCAACTAACTAGACAGCTGACAACTAAATGACTTAACAAGGTAGCTACTTAGCTAGTCAGATGACTTAACTAAATGACTTAACTAGCTAACTACCTAGCTAGCCAGCTGGTTGGCCAGCTGACTTAACTAGCTGAATTATGTATCTAGAGTGCTGACCGGCCAACGGAACTAACTAGCTGACTTAACCAGCGAGCCAGCTGGCTAGCCAACTGACTTCACTAGCTATCTACCTAGTTAGCTAACTGGGAAGCCAGCTGAATTAACTAGCTGACAACTTTCTAGCCAGCTGGCTAGCCAGCTGACGTAACTATCTTGCTACCTAGCTAGCCAGCTGTGAAGCCAGCTTAATTAGCTAGTTGACTTAACCCACTAGCCAACTGGCAATCCAGCTGACTCAAGTAACTGACACTAACTTTCTATGTAGCTAGCAAGCTGGCTAGCGAGTTTACTTAACTTGCTAACTTAATTACCTAGCAAACTGGATAGTGAACTGAAATAACTAGTTTTATACTTAGCTAACCAACTGGCTAGCCAAGTGACTTAACTAGCTGACATAAATCGCTGGCCTGCTTGCTATTCAGCTGAATTAACTAGTTTGCTATATAGTAAGCCTTCTGGCTAGCCAGCTGACTAAACTAGGTGACTTAATTAGCTAGCCAGCTGTCTAGACTGCTGACATAACTAGCTACCAAACTAGCCAGCTGTATAACCAGCTGACTTAAATTGGTGTCTTAACTAGCTAACCAGCTGACTAGCAGGCTGACTTAACTTGCTAGCTACCTAACTAACCAGCTGTCCATTGAGCTGACTTAACTAGGTTACTTAACTAACTACCTAACTGACTAGCCAGCTGACTTAACCAGCTAGCTACCCAGCTAGGTAGTTGGCCAGTCAGCTCACTTAACTTGCTGACTTAACTAGTTAGCAAGCTAACTTATCTAGCTGACTTAACCAGCTAGATACCTAGCTCGCCAGCTGGCTTAAATAGCTGACTTAACAAGCTACCTATCCTACATAAATAGCTGACTTATATAGTTAGATTCCTAGGTAATCAGCTGACTTAACTAGCAGAAATAAATAGCTAGCCAGATTGTTAGTCATCTGACTTAACAAGCTTTTTAACTAGCTAACCAGCTAGATAGCCAACAGACTTAATGAGCTGAATTAAATAGTTAGGTAGCAGGTTGTCAGCTGACTAAACTAACTGACTTAACCAGCTATTCAGCTGGCTAGCCAGGTGACAACTAGCTGGCTACCTATCCAGTCAGCTGGCTAGCCAAGTGACTTACCAGCTGACTTAAGATAGAAAGCTATCAAGCCAGCTTACTTAACTAGCTAGATACCTACATAGCCTGCAGGCTAGCCAGGTGACTTAACTATATGACTTGAATAGCTAGCCTGCTGGCTAGCAAGCTACATATCTAGCTTGCTACCTGCCTAGCCAACTGGCTAGACAGCTGACTAGACTAGCAGACTTAACCCGCTAGCCAGCTGGCTAGCCAGCTGACTTAACATGGTGACATCACTAGCTAGCCATGTAGTTATCTAGATGACTTAACTAGCTAGCTATATACATTTCCAGTTGGCTAGCCAGTTCTCTTAACTAGTTGAATTAACCAGCTAGACATTTGGCTGGCCTACTGACTTAACTGGCTCACTATCTAGCTAGCTGTCTTGCTAGTCAGCTGACTTAACTTGCTGAGTTAATTATCTAGCCTGCTAGCTACCTAGCTAACAAGCTGACTTAAATAGTTAGCAGCCTAGCTTACTTAACCAGGTAGCTAACTAGTAAGTTTACTCGTTTTCTAATGTGCTAGCTAGCTGATGTAATCATCTGACTTAACTCTTTATCTGAAGAGCTACCTAGCCGACTCAATCAGCTGATTTGGCTTGTTCGCTAACTAGATGGCTTGCCTACTTAACTAGCTGACACAATCCATTTGCTAACTAGCTAACTAACTGACTCAGCCATCTGGCTTAACCTGTTAGTTAACTAGCTAACTACCTCACTCAACCTGCTGACTTAACTAACTAACTAACTAGCTGGCTTACTGTCTTAACCCTCTGATTAAATTAGAAAACTGACTTAACTAGCTGACTTAACTATCTGACTTAAATACTTAGCTAGCTGACTTTACTGGCTGACAAAACAAGTTAGCTAGCTGACTTTACCTGAATTATATAGTTAGCTAACTATTTCAGTAACTGAATATCTTGCTGCTTTAATAATTATCTAACAAGTTAGGTAGCAGACTTAAGTAGGTGACATATATTTAGCTAACTAGTGAGTTAGCTAACTTAGCTAGCTTACTTAGCTAGCTAACTGGCTAACTAGCTGACTTAGCTTGCTGACAACTAGTTGGCTAATGAAATAGCTAGCTGACTTAAAGAGTTGTTTAACAAGTTAGCTAACTGTTTTAACTAGGTGGTAAACGAGTTAACTAGCTGAATTAACTAGTTGGTTAACAAGTTAGCTAGGTGAATTAACTTGTGGGCTGACGAGTTGACTGAATACTTAGATTGTTTAACACATCGGCTGACTAGTTATCTGGGTTAACAAGATGAATGACGAGTTGGCCCACTAGTTAGCAATGTTAACTAGTTGCCTTCTCGTTTGCTGACCTAACTAGTTGGCCGGATAATTGGCCGACATATTAGCTGACCTAATTACTTGACCGACTATTTAGCTGTGCTAACT
>NW_007261767.1:0-778 GCF_000164805.1 Carlito syrichta | reverse complement strand
GTTAGCTGACTTGCTAGCTAAATTAACTAGTTAGCTGGCTAGCTAGCTGACTTAACTAGCTGACTAGCTAGTTGGCTTGCTAGCTGGCTATTCTGCTGACTTAACTAGCTAGCTACTTGGTTATCTAGATGGCTAGCCAGCTGACTTAACTAGCTAGCTACCTGGCTGGCTAGTGGACTAGGCAGCCAGTTAGCTAGCTAGAGGGCTGTCCAGCTGGCTAGCTAGCTGAATTAAATACTCAGCCAGCTGCCTGAACAGTCTGATAGCCAACCAGCTTAACAAGCCAGCCACCCTGCTGTTCAGGCTAGCCAGCCAGCTTAACTAGATGGCCACCTACCTAACCAGCCTGTTAAGCAGTCATCTTAACTTGCCAGCCACCTAGCTAGCCATCCAGTGAACCAGCTGTCTTAATAGCTGGTTTAAGTACATAGCCATCTGGCTAGTCAGCTGGCTTAATTAGCTGGCCACCAAGGTAACCAGCTGGCTAGACAGGTCTCCTAAATAGCTGCCTTAACTAGTTAGCCAGTGGGCTAGTCAGCTGACTTAATTAGCTAGCTACCTACCTAGACAGGGGGCTAGCCTGTTGACTTAACTAGCTGACATAACAACCTAGACATCTGGCTAGACAGCTGACTTAACTAACTGGCTACCTAACTAGCCAGATGGCTAGCCACTTGAATTAACTAGTTGACTTAACAAGTTAAGCAGCTAGCTAGAAAGCTGACTCAACTAGGTGACTTAACTCATTAGCCAGCTGGCTAGCCAGCTGACTCACTAG
>NW_007261766.1:10997-11696 GCF_000164805.1 Carlito syrichta | reverse complement strand
TCTTGTCTAGTATCCCAGGTTGGTCCCGAACGCGTAGGCTCAGGGCATCCACTCGCCTCTGCCTCCGAAGGGCCAGGTTGCGAGGATGAGCACTTGAGTACACCCGGTTGTTGTGGTGGTGTTGATTGCTATTATTTTACTGAGTCAGAAACATACTATGTCTCCCAGGCCAGAACGCAGGGGCCTGTTCTCGGCCACCGTGGCCTCCACCAGCTGGGCTCCAGTGATACTCCTGCCACAGCCTCCCAAGTGGCTGGCAAAACAGGCGTGCGCCACCACGTTCAGCTCATTTTGTTGGTTTCTGGTAGAGATGAGGTCTTGCCAAGTTTCCTGGATTGGGCTCGACCCCAGGGGCTCAAGCCATCCTCTTGCCTCTTCCACTGAAAGAACCAGGGTGACAGGTGTGAGCCACCACCTGACCTTCACACCACTCTTGGGGCCCCACTGTGAGGCCCACTCCCTTCAGAAGACCTGAGACCCCAGAGTGGGCAGTTTTACTCACCCGGCTAGCTCACCCAGAGGGATTGCTGGATGCAGTGGTGTGTCTTCACCAGGGTGCCCACCCCTCCACCACCCTCGTTCCACAGGGTGGACCCACTCGCTCCTCCCAGGAGCCACCTTGGGGACAGGGAGTGTATGACTCTCAAATCATCGGGTGGGGGGCCAACAGGCCTACTCACGACTGTCTCCTCAGCACTT
>NW_007261766.1:0-10977 GCF_000164805.1 Carlito syrichta | reverse complement strand
ACAAAGTCTCGCCAAAGTGCCTGGGCTTATCTCGAACATGGTGGCTCAGGCCATCCTCTCGCCACAACCTTCCAAAGCACCGGAGTGACAAGCCTGTAGCCCCATGACAGGTCTCCACACCCATCTCAGGGCCCCACTGTGAGGCCCGTTCCCTTCTGATGACACAGGAACCCAGAGAGGGTGGCCAGAATTGTCCACTGATCAATCCTGGGGGAGCACCTGGTGCCGGGGCGTGTCTAGGCTGGGGCACCCACAGCTCCCCTGTGAAGTGGGGAGGCAGGACTGTGGAGGCACCTGGCTGAAGGCATGGGACCGATGTGCCTGGTGGCCACCTTTGTAACCTCCCATGACCGAAAGGCCAGAAAGTGCCATTTCCTCTCCCATCCCTGAGGGTGACTCCTTGGGCTAGATGATAGGGCGGCTGGTGGTGGTGGTGATTATGATTATTTGGAGTTGGAATCTCTCTTTGTCACCCAGGCCAGAGCACAGGGGCACACTCACGGACACCACAGACTCCACCTGCCGGGCTCAGGCAATCCTCTTTCCTTGGCCCCCCGAGTGGCTGGAACCACAGACCTGCACCACCATGTATGGCTAATCTTTGTATTTATTTTTAATGGCCGAGACTAGGTCTTGTCTAGTATCCCAGGTTGGTCCCGAACGTGTAGGCTCAGGGCATCCACTCTCCTCTGCCTCCGAAGGGCCGGGTTGCGAGGATGAGCCCCTGAGTACGCCCGGTTGTTGTGGTGGTGTTGATTGCTATTATTTTACTGAGTCAGAAACATACTATGTCTCCCAGGCCAGAACGCAGGGGCCTGTTCTCGGCCACCGTGGCCTCCACCAGCTGGGCTCCAGTGATACTCCTGCCACAGCCTCCCAAGTGGCTGGCAAAATAGGCGTGCGCCACCACGCTCAGCTCATTTTGTTGGTTTCTGGTAGAGACGAGGTCTTGCCAAGTTTCCTGGGTTGGGCTCGACCCCAGGGGCTCAAGCCATCCTCTTGCCTCTTCCACTGAAAGCACCAGGGTGACAGGTGTGAGCCACCGCCTGACCTTCACACCACTCTTGGGGCCCCACTGTGAGGCCCACTCCCTTCAGAAGACCTGAGACCCCAGAGTGGGCAGTTTTACTCACCCGGCTAGCTCACCCAGAGGGATTGCTGGATGCAGGGGTGTGTCTTCACCAGGGTGCCCACCCCTCCGCCAACCTCATTCCACAGGGTGGACCCACTCGCTCCTCCCAGGGGCCACCTTGGGGACAGGGAGTGCATGACTCTCAAATCATCGGGTGGGGGGCCAACAGGCCTACTCACGACTGTCTCCTCAGCACTTGGTGAGGCCAGGACAGAAAGATGGCTGGATCCCAGGAGCTGAGACCAGGCTGGACACCATAGAAAGCCCCCACCTCGAACCCAAGCAAAATCCAGAAAACCTTGGGTGAGGGCAGGCATCAGTGGGAGGATCACCTCAGACACAGAGGGATGAAGGAAGGAAGACCAGGAAGGAAGGAAGACAAGGATATCAATCAAATGAAAAGCCTGTGATCATAGCAGTTTAAGGAGCCAAGGCCGAGAGGAAGGCCTGAATTGGGAGGTTTGAGAGCAGCCAGGATTACCTAGTGAGGGAACAAAAGAGAGAGAGGAAAAGAAAGAAAGACAGAAATCCATTCTCCTGCAAAACTTCTGCCCTCAGTCCTTAACCCCCAACCCCCACAGTAGAGGGTCCCCCAAGCTCGGCCCCTCCCAGCCCCATCTCCCCTAATGGCTGGCCCCACTTTGGTGTGGGAGTTCCCAAGGCTCACAGGAGGGTTCCTGCTGGTTCTACTCTCCGAAGTTAGAAAGGTGCAGCAGGCAGGCTGACCCTCCGTCTCAGCAATGAGGATCTTCTGCCAAGAAATGCCAAGGACACATCCCTCACCTACACTCTATCCTTTCCTGCAACCTCACCCTGTGAAGACAGCATGCCCAGTTGAGAATCTGTGTACGATTCTGATTTTGGAGACAGAGTCTGGGTCTATGACCCAGGATGGGACCTGGGGACATGACCATTGTTCAACGCCCATCTCAAAATTGTGGTCTCCCCAATTCTCCTGCCTCATGATCCAGAGTTTTTGGGATGACAGGCACCTCTATCCCAGATCCCCCCTTTGGATGGATGCGGAGATGGGGTCTCCCTGTGTGGCCTGGTCTGGCCTTGGGTTCCTGGGCTCCAGCCACCCTCTTGCCATGGCATCCCAGAATGCTGTGATTCCAGGCATGAGCTGCAGCACCAAGCCTTCTGCTTCGTTTTGACGAAGGATCGAGTACAGGATTTGGGGCTCAGCCACGTCATCCCAGCACTTTGGTAGGATGAGACCAGTGGCTGGCCCCAGCCCATGGGCCGAGACACACCCGGGCAACTCGGCAAGACCTCGTCTCTACCCTCCATTCCAAATGAACTGGATGTAGTGGTGCATGCCTGTCGTTCTGGCTCCTCAGAATGCCAGGGAAAGGCTCACCAGAGCCTGGCGGAGCAATGCTGCGGTGGCTGGGAATGAGACACCACCCTCCAGCCTGGGCGATGGAGTGAGACTCTGACTCAAAGAAAAAGAAAAAAAAAAAAGAAGAGCATCCATTTATGTATGGAGTTGGCATCATCTTGAATAGACAGATTATTTGGGTAGGAGCCCCCAACCCTTGGGCCTAGAGTTCCCGAAAGATGGTGGATCGGCAGACAATCGGGTTGTGCCTTTGGGAGGACGAGGCGGGGGGCCACTGCAGCCCGGGAGTTTGAGACAGGCCTGGGTCATGTGCGAGACCTAGTTGCTCTGGGAACACAAACACAGGAGTCACACGTGATAGCACCCATGGTCCCATCTACATGGGATGTGGTGACTTTTGTCACAGGGCCTTCCTTTGCATCACCCCCACCAACACAATGTGCGAGTCCAGTCTGGGCACTGTGGCTAATGGCCGCCAGTCCCGCACACTGTGAGGCCGAGGCAGGAGGTAGCCTGAGCCCAGGGGATGGAGACCACCCCGGGCGATGTGGGAAGACCACGTCTCAGTGAGAGGTCTCCAAAATCAGGCCATTCATGTTGGCCCCTGGACCCCCAGCTGCTCAGGGGCCAAGGTGGGAGGAGCACCTAGGACCTGCAGGTATACAACCTGGGAACCACATTCGTGTCACCATGCCCCAGCCAGGCCGAGGGAGACTCCAGTGGAAAAAGAAGATACCTACCACGTGCATCATGATGGGAGTCCATGGTTCCCCGTGGAAAGGTCTGTGTGGACGGAGCATGATGGAGTGGCGGGAGATGAAGGGGCCCACCACCCACCCAAAGGTGGCAAACCGGAGGACCGGAACCTGGGCTGGTTTCTGCGTTGACAGATTGCTTGGATTGCTTTATGCCCGACAGCCACCCTAACTCTGGGTCATCTGTTCAGTGAGCTCACACACGTCTTTGCTGAGGGGCAGGAGCATGGAGGGTGGAGGCAGAACCTCTGGGATGCATGGCCAAAGGCTCCGGATGGATGTGTCCGGTGGCCTCCTTTGAGACTTCCTGCAAACAATAGGGCAGAAAGGGGCTTTTCCTCTCCCATCCCTATTGATGACTCCTCCCGCTGGGTGGCAGGGTTGGTGGTGGTGGTGATGATTATTTATTATTATTTGGAGTCAGAAACCTGCTCTGTCGCCCAGGCCAGAGTGCAGGGGATGCTCATGGCCACCTCATACTCGAACTGCCGGGCTCAGGCAATCCTCTCACCTCAGCCCCTTGAGTGGCTGGAACCACAGGCCTGCGCCACCACGCCGGGCTAATGTTGGGATTTATTTTTGATGGCTGAGACAACATCTCACCCAGTGTCCCAGGCTGGTCTTGTACCCTCAGCCTCCGAAGAGCCAGGATGCCAGCCTGAGCCCCTGCACCCGGCCTGTGGTAGTGGTGGTGGTGGTTGGTATTATTATTCTGAGTCGGATTCCCACTCTATTGCCCAGGCCAGAGTACATGGGCCCACTCTCAGCCACCGCAGCCTCCACCAGTTAGGCTCCGACGATCCTCCCACCACGGCCTCCCTAGTGGTCGGAAAGACTGGCATGAACCACCACGCTTGACTCATTTTGTTGGTTTCTTGTAGAGAAAACATCTCGCCAAGGTGCCTGGGCTGGTCTCGAACCCAGGGACTCAGGTCATCCTCACATCTCAGGCTCCCAAAGAGCAGGGGTGATAGGCATGAACCCCCACGCCCGGGCTTCAAACCCTTCTTGGGGCACCAGCATGAGGTCTGCTCCCGTCTGATGACCCGGGACTCCAGAGAGAGCAGCCAGAGTCGCCAGGCGAGCCAACCTCTGGGGAGCACCTGGTGCAGGGGTGTGTCTCTGCCAGGGCACCCATCCCTCCACCAGCCTTGATACCCAGGATGGACCCACTTGCTCCTCCCAAGGGCCGCCTCAGGGAAAGCAAGGGTGACTTCAAACCATCGTGGGAGTACTGGTCCTCGAGTCATGCCTGTCTCCAAGGCACTCGGGGAGGCTGAGATGGGAAGATGGCTGGAGTCTGGAGCTGAGACCAGCCTGGGCATCATAGCAAGCCCCCACCTCAACGCCAAGACAAACACAGAAAAACTATGAGGGCAGGCCTCAGCAGTCTCCTCAGAGTTTAACAACAGACAGGAAGACCAGGATGTTGATCAAATGGAAAGACTGTTATTTCAGCAGTTTGAGAGGCCCAGGCCGAGACGAAGGCCTGAATTGGGTGGTTTGAGAGCAGCCAGGGCTATCTACTGAGCAAACAAAAGAGAGAGTGGAAAAGAAAGAAAGAAAAATAATAAATGAAAGAAAAAGAAAAAGAAAGAAAGAAAATAGAAAGAAAGAAAGAGAAAGAAAGAAAGAAAGAAAGAAAATCTAAGTCAACAAAGAAGTCCATTCTCCTGCAAAACTTCTGCCCTCAGTCCGTTACCCCCATCCCCCGATACACGAGTGTTTCCCAAGCTAGGCACCTTCCAGCCCCAAACCCCCAAAAATGACCTGCTTTGGTGCAGGAGTTCCCAAGGATCCCTGGTCGGGTTAGTGTCAGCTTTCCTCTCCGGGGTGAGAAATGCATGTCAGGCAGACCGGCCCTCCAATTCAGCAATGAGGACCTTACACCAAGAAAGGCTGGGGACACATCCCTCACCCAAGGACATTTCTTCCCCCCAGTCCCATTTTTTCTGACTCTAAAGCCAGTTGCCCTTTGCACACACCATGCACAGTTGATAATTTGCATACAATTCTCATATTTTGGGGGACAGGGTCTGGCTCTGTGGTCCAGGTTGGGGACCAGGGACACGACCATTGTTCACCACCAGCCTCGAAATCACAGGCTCCAGTGACCCACCCACCTCAGCCTCTGGAGTGTTCTGGACGATGGGCACCATGAGCCCAGACACCCAGTTTGGATGGGTGCGGAGGCAGGGTCTCCTTGCATGGCTGGGTCTGGCCTTGAGTTCCTGATCTACAGCCATCCTCCTGATTCGGACTCCCAGAGCACTGGAATTCCAGACTTGGGCCACTGCTCCCAGCCTTCTGGTTTGTTTTTGACAAAGTATTGAGACTGGGTTAGAGGGATCAACCTCATCATCCCAGCACTTTGGAAGACCGAGACCAGAGGCCAGCCTGAGCCTGCATGTTTGAGATGCACCTGGGCAACTCAGCGAGACCTCATCTCTACCCTCCATCCCAAATTAGCAAGGGGTGGAGGCACACTCCTGTCATTCCAGCTCATCGGAAGGCCAGTGGGGGAAGGCTTGCTGGATCCCAGCGGGCTGAGGCTGCAGTGGCCAGGAGTGAGCCACTGCCCTCCAGTCTTGACAATGGAGTGAGACTCCAACTCAAAAAAAAGGAGAGAAAAGAAGAGCATCCATTTGTTTATGGAGTTGGGATCATCATGAACAGACAGAGATTATTGGGGAAGGAGGCCACGATCTTGGGCATAGGGTTCTCGAAAGATGGTGGATTGGCAGATATTCGGTCTGTGACTTTGAGAGGCCAAATTGGGGGACTACTGGATCCTGGGAGTGCGAGACCAGACTGGGCCACGTAGCGAGACCTCATTGCTCCCCGGAGTGCAAACACTCAAGTCACTCCTGGTGGTGCACGCAATGACCGCCTCACGGGATGCAGTGGACTCTGACTCCATCCCAGAGCGTGACTTTGTGTCACCCCCGCTGACAGTTCGTGCGTATCCAGGCCGGGCACCATGGCTCATGGCCATCTGTCCCATGCCCAGGGAGGTCGAAGTGGAAGGCTGCCTAACTCCCGGGTTGGGAGACCAGTTCGGTCGACATGGACAGACCATGTCTCGGTGAGAGGTCCCCAAAATAGAGTCAGGCATGGTGGCCACTGAAGGAGGGTCCCCCCACCTGAAGGTGGCAGACAGGGTGACCAGACCTGGTCTGGCCATGTGTTGCTGGACTACCTTTTTCACTCTATGTCCGTTGACCGCCCTTGCTCGGGTCCATCTGTTCCGTGATGTCACACATGCCTTTGCCATGGGGCAAGAGTGTGGAAGGTGGAGGCAGGCCATCTGGGGTGCATGGCCAAAGGTGCAGGATGGATGTGCCCAGTGGCCAACTTTCAAACCTCCTGTGAATGAAAAGCCAGAAAGTGCCTTTTCCTCTCCAATTACTGAGGGTGACACCTCGCGCTGGGTGGCATGGGTTGTGGTGGTGGTGATTATTATTATTTGGAGTCAGAATCCACTCTGTCCTCCAGGCCAGAGCACAGGGACACACTCACAGCCACCACGGACTGCACCTACTGGCCTCAGGTGATCTTCCAGCCTCGGCCCTCCTGTGTGACTCGAACCACAGACCTGTGCCACCATGCCAGGCTAATCTTTGGATTTATTTTTAATGCCTGAGACAAGGTCTCACCCAGTGTCCCAGCCTTGTCTCATACCCACAAGCTCAGGCCATCCACTCACCTCGAACTCCAAATGGCGGGGATGGCAAGCTGAGGCCCTGAGCCTGGCCTCTGGTTGTGGTGGTCATGGTTGGTATTATTATTCTGAGTCATAGTCCCACTCAGTTGCCCAGTCCGGAACACAGGGGCCTGCTCTTGGCCACCTCAGCCTCCACCAGCTGGGCTGCTGAGATCCTCCTTCCATGGCATCTTGAGTGGTCCGAACAACAGGCCTGTGCCACCACGCTTGGCTCATTTTGTTGCATTCTTGTATAGACAAGGTCTCAGTAGGTGCCTGGGTTGGTCTTGATCCCATGGGCTCAGGCCATCCTCTCACCTCTGCATCCCAAAGTACTGGATGACAGGCATGAGCCCCCACACCTGGTTGTCACATCCCTCTCAGTGCCCCAACTTGAGGACTGCTCCCTTTAGACAATCTCAGACTCTGAAGTGGGCAGCCGGAGTCACTTGCCGAGCCCACACTGAAGAAGAACCTGGCGCTGGGGCGTGTCTCTGCTGGAATGCCCAAACATATGCCCACCTCATTCCCAGGAGGGACCTGCTCGCTCCTCCCAGAGTCTGCCTTGGGGAAAGCAAGGTCATGACTCTCAAACCTTTTGGGGGGCATGGATGGCTGGGTGACTCACTTCTGTCTCCTCGGCACTCAGAGAGACCCTGACTGGCAGATGGATGGAGCCCAGGAGCTCAAGACCAGGCTAGACACTATAGCATGCCCCCACCTCGAACCCAAGCAATTCACAGGCCTCGAACCCAAGCAATACACAGGCTATCGTTAGGATAACCTCCAGCCCAGAGTTCAAGACCAGGTGGGAAGACCGGGATGTCAATCAAATGGAAAGCCTGTGATCACAGCAGTTTTGAAGGCCCAGGCCATGAAGACGTCCAGAGTTGGGCAGTTTGAGAGCAGCATGGGCAACCTAGTGAGGAAAGAAAGAAAGAAAGAAAGAAAGAAAGAAAGAAAGAAAGAAAGAAAGAAAGAAAGAAAGAAAGAAAGGAAGGAAGAAGGAAGCAAGGAAGGAAGGAAGGAAGGAAGGAAAGAAAGAAAGAAAAAAAGAAAGAAAGAAAAAAGGAAGGAAGGAAGGAAGGAAAGAAAGAAAGAAAAAAAGAAAGAAAGAAAAAAAGGAAGGAAGGAAGGAAGGAAGGAAGGAAAGAAGGAAGGAAGGAAGGAAGAAGAAAGAAAAAAAGAAAGAAATCCATTTTCCTGCAATCCTTCTGCCTTCTGTCCTACCCCACCGATCCCCCCACATGTGAGTGTCCCCCAAACACGGCACCTTAAACCGCCAACCCCCCCAACGGCTGTCTGTGCTTTGGTGCAGGAGTTCCTGAGGCTCCCTGGCCAGGTTCCTGCCAGCTCTCCTCTCCGAGGTGAGAAATGTGACCCAGGCAGGCTGCCCCTCCGACTCAGCAATCAGCACCTTCTGCAAAGAAATGCCAGGGAAACATGACTCACCCAGGGACATTTCTTCACCCCCAGAACCATTTTCTCTGTCTCTAAAGTCAGTCTCAATTTGAACACACTACGTGCAGTTGAGAATCTGTGTAGTATTCTGATGTTTTGGGAGACAGGATCTGGCTCTCTTGTCAAGGCCAGGTCCTGGGGACACAACTGTCGTTCTCTGCCAGCTTCGAAATTGCGGACTCCAGTGATTCTCACCTGTCAGCCTCCAGAATGGTCGGGATGATGGGCAAAATGACACCAGACCACCTGTTTAGATGGGTGTTGAGATGCTGTTTTTCTGCATGACCTGGGCTAGCCTTGAACTCCTGGGCTCCAGGCATCCTCCTGCCTCGTCCTCCAAAAACACTGGGAATCCAGGCATGGGCCACTGTGTCCGACCTTCTGGTTCATGTTCACGAGGGATTGAGCCTGGGCTTGGTGCCTCAGCCTCGTGAAAGCCAGAGGCTGACCCCAGCCAGCTGATATGGGATGCACCCGGGCAACTTGATGAAAACTTGTCTCTACCCTCCATCCCAAATGGATCTGGCATGGTGGCACACTCCTGTTGTTCCAGCTCCTTGGAAAGCCGAGGGGGAAGCCTCACTGGAGCCTGTGGGCCAAGGCTGCAGTTCTAGGAGCGATCCACTGCCCCCCAGCCGGGGCAATGGAGTGAGACCCGAATCAAAAAAAGGGAAGAAAAGTAGAGCATCCATTTGTGTATGGAGTTGGGATCATTGTAAATAGACAGAGATCTTTTGGGAAAGAGGCCTCAGTCTTGGGCCTAGAGTTCCCAAAAGATGGTGGATCATCAGACAATCGAGCTGTGGTTTCGGGAGGTCAAGCTGGGGGACCGCTGGAGCCTGGGAGTGTGAGACCAGCCTGGGCCACGTAGTGAGACCTCATCACTCCCCAGAACACAAACACTGGAGTCACTTGTGGTGGCACCCACGGTAAGAGCCACACAAGATGAGGTGGCCTCCTTCCCAGGGTGTGCCTTTCCATGGCCCTTGCCAACAGTATGTGCAAGTCCAGGCCAGGCACAGTGGTTCACAGCTATCACACCTGTGCCCTGGGAAGCCGAGGTGGTTGGCTGCCTGAGCCCAGGTGTCAGAAACCAGGCTGGGCAATGCAGCCAGAACTAGTCTGGGTGAGAGGTCCCCAAAATCGAGTCAGGCGTTGTGACCCTGGAGTCCTGGCTGCTCATGGGCCGAGGTGGGAGGACTGCCTAAGCCTCTCAGGTCGAGGCTCGAGGAGCCACGATCATGCTGCTGCAGCCCAGCCCCACTGACACAGACTGCAGCGAC
Organism: Carlito syrichta; assembly: GCF_000164805.1. Taxonomy (NCBI): domain Eukaryota; kingdom Metazoa; phylum Chordata; class Mammalia; order Primates; family Tarsiidae; genus Carlito; species Carlito syrichta. The sequence continues at coordinate 1,298 of NW_007261766.1, read as the reverse complement.
AAAAAAGACACCTCCCTCGTGCATTATGACGGGGGTCCATGGCTCCCCAGGGAAACGTCCACATGAGCAGAGGATGATGGAGTGATTGGGAAAGGATGGGACCCTCCCTCAGCCCGAAGTTGGCAGACCAGAACATGGGCTTGCCCCGGTGTTGCCAGACTGCCTTGATCACTCTGAGCCCGATGGTCACCCTAGCTTGGGGCCATCTTGTCTGTGAGCTCACACACGTCTTTGCCGTGGGGCAGGAGTGTGGAGGGTGGAGACAAGCCTTCTGGGAGGCATGGCCAAAGGCATGGGACAGACTTTCTCGGTGGCCCCCTTTGAAACCTCTCTCGAATGGCAGGTGGGAAAGTGCCTTTTATTCTCCCATCCCGGAGGGTGGCTCCTCGTGCTGTGTGGCAGGGATTCTGGTGGTGTTGGTGGTGGTGATTATTATAATTTGGAGTCAGAATCCCACTTTTTTGCCCAGGTTGGAGTGCAGGGGCATGCTAACGGCTACTGTGGACTCCAACTGCAGGGCTCAGGCAATCCTCCCGCCTCAGTCTCCCAATTGTCTGGAACCACGAGCCTGCACCACCACACCCGGCTAATATTTGGATTTATTTTTGATGGCCAAGATGAGTTCTTGCCCAGTGTCCCGGCCTGGTCTTGAAACCACAGGCTCAGGCCATCCACTCACATTGGCCTCAGAAGGGCTGTGATGCCAGGCTGAGCCTGGGAGCCGGGTCTTTGGTTGTGGTAGTGGTGGTTGGTATTATTATTCTGAGTCGTAGTCCCACTCTGTCACCCAGGCCGGATCACAGGGACCTGCTCTCAGCCACTGCAGTCTCCACTGACTGGGCTCCGGCGATCCTCCCACCGTGGCTTCCAGAGTAACCAGAAAGACAGGCATGCACCACCACACTTGGCTCATTTTGTTTGTTTATTGCAGAGACTCGGTCTCGCCAACTGCCCGGGCTTGTCTCAAACCCTGGGGCTCAGGCCGTCCTCTCACTTCAGCCTCCCAAAGTGCTGGCATGACAGGCCTGAACCCCCATGCCTGGACTTCACACCCCTCTGTGGGCCCCATCTCGAGGGGTGCTCCCTTCAGATGACTCAGGATCTGCAGAGGGAAGTCAGAATCACCACCAAGCCCACCCGAGTGAGTGCCTTGCTCAGGGTTGTGTCTTCGGCAGAGCACCTACACCCTCCTCGTTCCCCAGGATGGACCCACTCACTTCTCCCAGGGACTACCTCGGAGAAAGAGGGTGTGACTTTCAAACCATTGGGGGTGGTGGGGCAGCCAGGAGACTCACTTC
>NW_007261765.1:12828-19550 GCF_000164805.1 Carlito syrichta | reverse complement strand
CTGGGCTCCAGTCATCCTCCTACCTCAGTATCCCACAGCAATGGGATTTCAGCCGTGGGCCACCATGCCAGTCCTTGGGTGAGTGCAGGCCTCAGTGGGAGGATTGCCTCTGGTCCAGAGTTCAAGACCACGCAGGAACACCATCATGTTGACCAAATTGAAAACTTGTGATCACAGCAGTTTAGGAGGCACAGGCCAAGAAGATGGACCAAGTTGGGCAGTTTGAGAGCAGCCTGGGAAAGCTAGTGAGGAAAGAAAAGAAAGAAAGAAAGAAAGAAAGAAAGAAAGAAAGAAAGAAAGAAAGAAAGAAAGAAAAGAAAAGAAAAGAAAGAGGGAAATCCATTCTCCTGCAAAATTTCTGTCCTCAGTAATTCCCCCCTGTCAGCCCCACATGTGAGGGTGACCCAAGCTCGGCACCTCCAGCCCCAATCCCCACCAATGGCTGCCCTCACTTTGGTGTGGGATTTCCCAAGGCCCCCTGGCTGGGTTCCTACCAGCTCTCCTCTCTGAGGTGAGAAATATGCCCCAGGCAGGCTAACCCTCTGCCTTGGCAATGAGGAACTTCTGCCAAGAAAGTTCAGGGACATATCCCTCACCCAGGAACATTTCTTCCCACACGATCCCATTTTGCCTGGCTCTAAAACCAGTCGCCCTGTGAACACACCATGTGCAGTGGAGAATCTGTGTATGATTCTGATGATTTTGGAGAGAGGGACTGGCTCTGTGGCTCAGCCTGGGGCCCAGGGACACAACCGACTTTCACTGCCAGCCTCGATTTTGTGAGCTCTGGCAAGTCTCCCACCTCAGCCTCCAGAGTGGCACCACGACCCCAGACCCACTGTTTGGATGGGTGCTGAGATGGTGTTTTCTTGCATGCCCCAGGCTGGCCTTGAGCTCTTGGGCTCCATCCATCCTCTTGCCTCTGCTTCCCAGAGTGCTGGGATTCCAGGCTGGTGATGCCACACCAGGTCTTCTGGTTCGTTTTCAATTAATGATCATGGTCAGGTTCGGGTGCTCATCCTCATCATCCCAGTGCTTTGGGAGGCCAAGGCCAGTGGCCAGCCACAGCCCGTGGGCCAAGATCTGCCTTAGCAACTCAACAAGAACTCATCTATTACTTCCATCCCAAATGAGCTGGGCATGGTGTTGCACACCTGTCATTCCAGCTCCTCAAAATGCTGGGTGAGGAATTCTCACAGGAGCCTGGCTTGCTGAGGCTGCGTTGGTCGATAGTGAGCCACTGCCCTCCAGCCTGGGTGATGGAGTGAGAAACCATCCCTTAAGAAATGAAAGGAAAGAAAAGACGTGTATTCATTGTGTATTGAGTTGGGATCATCGAGAACAGACAGAGATCATTGGGGTAGTAGGTAACAGCCTTGGGCATAGTGTTCCCGAAATATGGTGAATTGGCAGACAATAGTGCTGTGACTTTGGGAGACTGAGGTGGGTTAATGCTGGAGCCTGGGAGTTCGAGACCAGGTTGGGTCACGAAGAGAGATCTCATCACTCCCCAAAAAGCAATCGAGTCACACGTGGTGGAGCCTGTGGTCCCAGCTACATGGGATACGGTGGGCTCCATGCCAGGGTGTGTCTTTTCTTTGCCCCCGCCAACAGCACGTATGAGTCCAGGCCAGTCACCGTGGCTCACGCCCGTAAGACCAGTACCCTGGGACTCTGAGATGGGAGGCTGCCTGAGTCCTGGGGTCAGAGACCAGCCCTGGTGACATGGCCAGAACTCTTCTCAGCATGAGGTCCCCAAAATCAAGACAAGTATGGTAGACCCTGAGACCCAGCTGCTCGGGGGCCAATGCTGGAGTACTGCCTAAGCCCCTCAGGTAGAGGCCCCAGGAGTCACAATCGTGCCACTGCACCACAGCCCTGCTCATAGAGACTCCAGTGACAAAAATGTTGCCGTCCACGTGTGTCATGACAGACATCCATGGCTCTCCAGGGAAACGTCCATGTGGGTGGTGGATGATGGTGTGATAGGGAGAGGAAGGGGCCCTCCCCATGCTCAAAGGTGGCAGACTGGATGACAAGAACCTGTCCTGGCCATGGCGTTGCCAGACCTCCATGATCTGTCTGTGCCCAACAGCCACCCTAGTCCAGGGGCTGTCTGTTTTGTGAGCTCAGATGCATCTTTGCATGGGGCACGAGTGTGGAAGGTGGAAGCAGGCCTTCTAGGGTGCATGGACAAAGGGATGGGACAGATGTGCCCGGTGGCCAACTTTGAAACCTCATATGAATGACAGGCCAGAAAGTGGATTTTCCTCTCCCATCCCTGAGGATGACTCCTCAGGCTGGGTGTCAGGGGTGATAGTGATGGCCGTGGTGATGATTATTATTATTTGGAGTCAGAATCCCATTCTGTCACCCAGGCCGGAGTGCAGGTACATGCTCACGGCCACCACATACTGCACCTGCCAGGCTCAGATGATCCTCCCACCTTGATCCCCTGAGTGGCTGGAACCACAGACCTGCACCACCACACCGGGCTAATTCTTCAATTTATTTTTGATGCTGACACAAGGTCTCACCCAGTGTCCCGGGCTGGTCTTGAACCTGCAGGCTTAGGCCGTCCAATTAGCTGGACCTATGAAGGTCCAGGATGCCAGGCTGAGTCCCTGAACCCAGTCTGTGGTTGTGGGGGTTGTGGTTGGTATTAGTATTTTGAGTCAGGGTCCTCCTCTGTCACACAGGCCAGAGCACAGGGCCTGCTCTTGGCCCCCATGGCCTCGACTGCCTAGGATCTGGTGATCCTCCCTCTGTGGCCTCACTAATGGCTATAATGAGAGACATACACCACCATGCTCAGCTCATTTTTTTGATTTCTTGCAGAGATGATGTCTCAGCAAGGTGCCTGGGCTGGTCTTGAACCCATGGGGCTTAGGCCATCCTCTCCCAAAGTGCCAGGGTGACTGGTGTGACACCCCGTGACTGGCCTTCACACCCCTCACCGGCCTCCATAGTGAGGACCCCTCCATTCACACTACCCAGGAACCCAGAGAGGGCAGCCTGAGTGTCTGCTGAGCCCAACCCAGAGGAACACCTGGCACAGGGGCTTGCTTCTGCCAGGGAGCCCATCCCTCCACCTGACTCATTTCCCAAGGTGAACCCGCTGGTTCCTCCCAGGGGCCACCTCGGGGAAAGGAGGGCATGATTCCCAAACCATTGGGGGGGGACTGGGTCACTTATGCCTTTCTCCTTGGCCCTCAGAGATGTTGAGATGGGAAGATGATTGGAACCTGGGAGCTGAGACCAGTCCGGGCACTATAAGAAGCTCCCACCTGGACCCCAAGCAAAACTCAGATAGCATATGATGAGGGCAGGCCTCAGAGGGAGGATTGGCTCAGGCTCAGTATTCAAGAACAGTCAGGAAAACCAGGATGACGACCAGAAGGAAAGCCTGTGATTCCAACAGTTTGGGAAGTCGAAGGCAATAGGAAGGACTGAGTTGGGCAATTTGAGGGTTACCTAGTGATGAAATAAACGTGAGCGAGAGAGGAAAAGAAAGAAAGAAGGAAATAAAGAAAGAAATCCATTCTCCTGCAGTGCTTCTGCCCTGAGTTCTTCCCTCCCACCCCTCTCCCACATGTGAGGGTCTATCAAGCTCGGTACCTTGCAGCCCCAAACCCCAAATGGCTGCCACACTTTGGTGTGGGAATTCCCAAGTCTCCCTGGTGGGGTTTCTTCTACCTCTTCTCTCCAAGGTTATAAATGTGCCCCAGGCAGATGACCCTCCAACTCAGCAACGAGGACGTTCTGACATAAATTCCAGGGACACATCCCTTCCCCAGGTATATTTCTTCCCCCATCCCAATTTTTCTGGCTCTAAAGCCAGTCGTCCTGTGAACAAACCACGTGCAGTTGAGAATCTGTCTATGAATCTGATGTTTTTGGTGCCAGGGTCTGGCTCTGTGTCCCAAGCTGGGGCTTGGAGACACGACTGTAATTCACCACCAGCCTGGAAACCGTGGGCTCTGGCTGTCCTCCCACCTCAGCCTCCAGAGTGGCCAGCATTATGGGCACCTCAACCCCAGAACTCCTGTTCAGACGGGTGTGGAAACAGGGTCTTCCTGCATTGCCCGGGCTGGCCTTCAGCTCCTGGGTTGCAGCCATACTGCTGCCACGGACTCCCAGAGTGCTGGGTTTCCAGGCATGGGCCACCACACCATGCCCTCTGGCTCATTTTTGACAAAGGATTGAGTCCAGACTCAGGGGCTCAGTCTACTTATCCCAGCGCTTTGGGAGGCCGAGACCAGTGGCCGGCCCAAGCCTGTGGGCCAACAACCACCTGAGTACTTCGGCGAGACATTGTCTCTACCCTCCATCCCAAATGAGCCAAGTGTTGTGGCATGTGCCTATCCTTCCAGCTCCTCAGAAGGACAGGAAAAGGCTTGCCAGAGCCTGGCGGACCTAAGCTGTGGTGTCTGGCAGCAAGCCGCTGCCCTCCAGCCTGGGCAATGAAGTGAGACTTCGACTCACCAAAAAAAAAGGAAAAAATGAAAAAAGAACAGCATCCATTTGTGTGTGTAGTGAGGATCATCGTGAGGAGACAGAGATCATTTGGGAAGGAGAACCTAGTCTTCAGCCTAGAATTCCCAAAAGACGATGGATCAGCAGATAAGCTTTGGCTTTGAGAGGCCGAGGCAGTGGACTGCTGGAGTCTAGGAGCTTGAGACCAGCTTGTGCCATGTAGTGAGACCTTGTCACTCCCCAGAACAAAAACTCTGGAGCTGCACGTTGTGGCAACTGCGGTCCTGGCTACATGGGATGCAGTGGCCTCTGTCCTGAGGTGTTCCTTGGTGTCGCCCCCACCAACAGAAAATGCCAGTCCGGGATGGCTATCGTGGCTCACTGCGTCAGCCCCACACCCTGGGAGGCCAAGGTGTGAGGCTGCCTGAGCCCAGGGTTCGGATACAAGCCTGGGTGACCTGGTCAGACCTCATCTCGGCATTATGTCCCCAAAATCGAGTCAGTCATGGTGGCCCCCAGAGTCCCAGCTGCTCAGTGGCTGATATGGGAGGATCACATGAGCCCCACAGGTTGAGGCCCCTGGAGCCACATACATGCCGCCATGCCCCAGCCAGTCTGACAGAGGCTCCGGCTACAAAAAATGCATCTCCCACATGCAACACGATGGGCGACCATGGTTCCCAGGGAAAGGTCCGTGTGGTCAGGTAACAATGGAAAGACTGGGAGAGGAAGGGGCCCTCCCTCCACCCAAAGGTCACAGACAGGGTGATTGGAACCTGGACTGGCTGCGATGTTGCCTGTCTGCCTTGATAGCTGTGTGCCCGACAGCTGACTTCGCACAAGACTGTCTGTTCCATGAGATCACACACGTCTTGCTGTTGGGCACAGGTGTGGAGGGTTAGGCAGGCCTTCTGGGGTGCATGGGCAAAGGTGTGGGCCCTACGTGCCCAGTGGCCACCTTTGAAACTTCCCATGAATGATAGGCTGGAAAGTGACCTTTCCTCTCCCATCCTGAGGGTGACACCTCATGCTAGGTGGCAGGGATGGTGGTGGTAGTGGTGCTTGTAATTATCATTATTTGGAGTCAGAGTCCCTCTTAATCATCCAGTCTGAAGTGTAGGGGCATGATCACGGCCACTATGAACTTCACCTGCCGGGCTAAGGCAATCCTCCTGCCTCAACTCCCTGAGTGACTTGAACCACAGACCTGCACCAACACGCCTGGCTAATCTTTGGATTTATTTTTGATGGTCGAGATGGGGTCTCACCCCACCTGTGTCCCAGGATGATGTCAAACCTGCAGTCTCAGGCCGTCCACTTGCCTGGACCTACGAAGGGTTGGGAGGCTAGTCTGAGCCCCTGAGCCCAGCGTGTGGTTGTGGTGGTGTTGCTGGTTGGTATTATTATTCTGAGTCAGAGTCCCACTCTGTCGTCCAGGCCAGAGGGCAGTAGCCGGTTTTTGGCCACCGCAGCCTCTACCGGCTGTGCTCTGGAGATCTTCCCACTGCAGCCGCCAGAGTGGTTGGAATGACAGGCATGTGCCACCACACTCGGTTCAGTTTTTTGGTTTCTTGTAGAGATGAGGTCTCACCAAGGTGACCGGGCTGGTCTCGAACCTGGGAGCTCAGGCCATCCTCTTGTCTCAGCATCACAGAGCACTGGGATGACAGACGTGAGCCCCCACGCCTGGCCTCCACACCCCTCTCTGGGCCCCGATGTGAGGTACACTCCCATCTGAACACCCATGACCCCAGAGAGTGCAGCTGGAGTACCCTCTGAACCCCCCAGGGGGTGTGCTTGACCTAGGGGCATGTCTCCACCAGGGTGCCAATCCCTCTGCCCTACTCATTACCCAGGTTTGATCCACTCACTCCATTCAAGGACTGCCTCAGGGAAAGGGAGAGCATGACTCTCAAACCTTCTGGATGGGGGACGGCCGGGCAACTCACTTCTGTCTCCTCGGCACTCAGGCAGGCCGAGATAGGAAGATGGCCAGAGACTGGGAGCTCGAGACCAGGGTGGAAAACTTAGCAAGCCCCCTCCACGACCCCAAGCAACTCCCAAAAATCTTAGATGAGGGCAGGCCTTGATGGGAGGATCGCCTCCACCCAGAGTTCAATACCAGGCAGGAAGACCAGGATGCTGAACAATGGAAAGCCTGTGATCCCAGCACATTGGGAGGCCCAGGACAAGAGGATGGCTGGAGTTGGGCGGTTTGAGAGCAGCCTGAGCAAAATAGTTAGGAA
>NW_007261765.1:12163-12808 GCF_000164805.1 Carlito syrichta | reverse complement strand
TGGAGACCGAGGCAGGAGGCTGCCTGAAACCGGGTGTTGGATCCAGCCCAAGCGATGTGGCCAGACCTCATCTTGGTGAGAGGTTCCCAAAATCGAGTCAGGCATGGTGGCCCCCGGAGTCCCAGCTGCTCAGGGGCCAAGGTTGGAGGACCACCTGAGCCATGCATGTCGAGGCCACAGGAGTCACGATCATGCCACCACACCCCAGCATGCCAACAGAGACTCTGGCAACAAAAAAGACTCCTCCACATGCGTCATAATGGGCGTCCACAGCACCCAGGGAAAGGTCCACATCGGCAGGGGACGGTGGAGAAATTGTGAGAGGATGGGGCCCTCCTCCCACGAAAATGTGGCAGACAGGGTGACTGGAACCTGGGCTGGTGGAGGAAATGCAGGACCACCGTGATTGCTCTGTGCCCAACAGCTGCCCTAACAAGTCTTTGCTGTGGGATATTAGTGTGAATGGTGGAGACATACCTTCGAAGTTATAAATGTGCCCCAGGCAGGCTGACACTCCTACTCAGCAACAAGGACTTCCACAAGAAATACCAGGGGTACATCCCTCACCCAGGGACATTTCTTCCTCCCATTCCCATTTTACCTGACTCTAAAGCCAGTCACCCTGTGAACACAGCATGTGCAGTT
>NW_007261765.1:11169-12143 GCF_000164805.1 Carlito syrichta | reverse complement strand
AAGATCGCCTCCACCCAGAGTTCAATACCAGGCAGGAAGACCAGGATGCTGAACAATGGAAAGCCTTTGATCCCAGCACATTGGGAGGCCCAGGACAAGAGGATGGCTGGAGTTGGGCGGTTTGAGAGCAGCCTGGGCAAAATATTTAGGAAAGAAAAGAAAGAAAGAAAGAAAGAAAGAAAGAAAGAAAGAAAGAAGGAAGGAAAAAGAAAAGAGAAGGAAAGAAAGAAAGAAAGAAATCCCTTCTCCTCCAAACCTTTTGCCCTCAGTCCTTCGCCACCTCATGGGAGAGTCCTATAAGCTTGACACCTTTCAGCCCCAAGTCCCCCCTCAGTGGCTGCCCACGCTTTGGTGCAAGAGTTCCTGAGGCTCCCTGGCCGGGTTTCTGCTGGCTCTCCTCTCCGAAGTTATAAATGTGCCCCAGGCAGGCTGACACTCCTACTCAGCAACAAGGACTTCCACAAGAAATACCAGGGGTACATCCCTCACCCAAGGACATTTCTTCCCCCCATTCCCATTTTACCTGACTCTAAAGCCAGTCACCCTGTGAACACAGCATGTGCAGTTGGGAATCTGTGTACGATTCTGATGTTTTTGGAGATCAGTTCTGTCTCTGTGGCACAGGCTGGGTCCCCAGGACATGAATGTCATTCACCACCGTCCTCGAAACTGCAGGCTTTGGTGATCCTCCAGCCTCATCCTCTGGTGTGGCCCTGATGACGGGCACCTTGATCACAGACACCCTGTTTGGATGGGTGCAGAGTCAGGGTCTCCCTGCATGGTTCAAGTTGGCCTTTGGCTCCTGCTCTCCACCCAAACTCTTGTCTTGGCCTCCGAGAGCATTGGGATTCCAGGCGTGGGACTCAGCGCCAGGCATTCTGGTTCATTTTCGATGAAGGATCAAGACCGGTCTCAGGGGCTAAGACTCGTCATCCCAGCATTTAGGGAGGCTGAGACCAGTGACCGGCCCTAGC
>NW_007261765.1:5161-11149 GCF_000164805.1 Carlito syrichta | reverse complement strand
TGTGTGTGTAGTGGGGATGATCTTGAACAGATATCAATTGGGAAGGAGGACCCATCTTTTGGCCTAGAATTCCTGAAAGATGGAGTATCGACAGAAAAATTGGGCTGTGGCTTTGGGAGGCCAAGGTGGTGGACCACTGGAGCCTGGAAGCTCGATACAAGCCTGGCTCATTTAGTGAGAGCTCATCGCTACCAGGAATGCACACACAGGAGTCGCGTGTGGTAGCACCTGCAGTCCGGGACATAGGATGTGGTCGCCTTCATCCCGGAGCATTCCTTTACATTGCCCCCACCGACCAAAGTTCAAACTGGGTACCATAGAACATGGCCCTCAGCTCTGTACCCTGGGAGACCAAGGCAGGAGGCAGCATGAGCCCAGGGGTCAGAGAACAGCCCAGGCAATAAGGAAAGACTTCATCTCGGTGAGAGGCCTCCAAAATCTAGTCAGGCATGGTGACCCCGGACTCCAAGCTACTCAGCGACCGAGATGGGAAGACAGCCAGAGATACGCAGGTCAAGGCTCTGGGAGACATGGTCATGCCGCTGTGCCCCAACCTGGCCGACAGAGTCAGGCGACAAAAAAGATGCCTCCCAGGTGCATCATGATGGGCATCCACGGTTCCCCAGGGAAAGGTCTGTGTGGGAGGGGGACAATGGTGTGATCAGGAGAGGAAAGGGCACACCCCCCACCCTATGGTGGCATACCAGGCCACTGGAAGCTAGGCTGGACGTGGCATTCCCCACCACTTTGATCGCTCTGTGCCCGACAGCTGCCCTAAATCGAGGCCGTATGTTCCACTAGCGCACACGTGTGTTTTCCGTGGGGCACAAGTGTAGAGGCAGGCCTTGTGGGATGCATGGCCAAAAGTGCAGGATGGACGTGCCTGGTGGCCACCTTTGAAACCTCCCACGAGTGACAGGTAGGATAGTGCCTTTTCCTCTCCCATCCCTGAGCGTGACTTCTCATGCTGGGTGTCAAGGGACATGGTGGTGGCATTGGTGGTGATTATTATTATTTGAAGTAGGAATCCCACTTTGATGGCCAGGCCTGAGTGCAGGGGCATGCTCACGGCTACCGAGGACTCTACTTGCTGGGCTCAGGTGATCCACCCACCTTGGCCCCCAAGTGACTGAAACCACAGGCCTGTGCCACCACGCCGGCTAATCTTTGGATTTATTTTTCATGGCCGAGATGAGGTCTTGTCCAGTGTCCTGGGCTGGTCTTGAACCCACAGGCTCAAGCTATCCACTCATTTTGGCCTCTGAAGGGCCGGGATGCCAGGCTGAACCCCTGAGCCCTGCCTGTGGTTGTGGTGGTGGTGGTTGGTATTAATATTCTGAATCGGAGACCCACTCTGTCACCCAGGCTGGAGCACAGGGGCCCACTCTCGGCCACTGAGGCCTCCACCCTCTGGGTTTCAGTGAAACTCCCACCGTGACCTCCAGGGTGGTATGAACGACAGTTATGCACCACCACGCATGGCACATATTTTTGACTTCTTGTAGAGACGAGGACTTGCCAAGGTACCTGGGCTGGTTTCAAATCAGGGAGCTCAGGCCAACCTTTCACCTCTGTCTCCCAAAGAGCTAGGGTGACAGGCATAAGCCCCCATGCCAGCCCTTCACACCAGTCTCGGGGCCCCAAGGCAAGGTGGGCTCCCTTCAGATGACCTGGTACTATGGAGATCGAAGCCAGAGTCACACACCAAGCCCACCCCAGGGGAAGGCCTGGTGCAGGGGTGTGTCTCCTCCAAGGCAGCCACACCTACACCCACCTCAAACCCCAGTGTGAAGCTGCTGGCTCATCTCAAGGTCCACCTAAGGGAAAGGGATTGCTTGACTCTCAAACTGTTTGGCGGGGGCTGGGTGGGCGACTCACACCTGTCTCCTTGGCACAAGGGGAGGCTGAGACAGGAAGTTGGCTGGAGACTGAGAGCTGAGACCAGGCTGGACACCATAGCTAGCCCCCATCTCAGCCCCAAGCTAAGCCAAGGAAACCTTGGGTGAGAGCAGGCATCGTCGGTAGGATCGCCTGCAGCCCAGAGTTCAAGACCAGGCAAGAAGACCAGAATGTCGACCAAATGTAAAGCATGTGATTGCAGTAATTTTGGAGGCCCAGGCCTTGAGTATGGCCCAGGTTGTGTGCTTTGAGAGCAGCCTGGGCAACCTAGTGAGAAATGAAAAGAAAAGAAAGAAAGAAAGAAAGAAAGAAAGAAAGAAAGAAAGAAAGAAAGAAAGAAAGAAAGAAAGGAAGAAAGGAAGGAAGAAAGAAAGAAAACCATTCTCCTGCAAACTTTCCACCATCAGTCCTTCCCTCCCTGCCCCCCCACATGTGAGGGCACCCAAGCACAGCACCTTCAGGACCCAACTCCCCCAATGACTGCCACGGCTTTGGTGTGGGAGTTCCAGAGGCTCCCTGGCCAGGATTCAGCCCTTCTCCTCTCTGAGGTGAGAAAGGTGCCCCAGGCAGGCCAACCCTCAGACTCGGAAATGAGGACCATCTGTCAAGTAAGGCCAGGAACACATCCCTCACCAGGGGACAATTCTTCCACACGAATCTCATTTTTTGTGACTCTAAAACCAGTTGCCCTGTGAACACACCATGCACAGTTGAAAATATGTGTAGGATTCTAATTTTTTTGGAGACAAGCTCTGGCTCTGTGGCCTAGGCTGGGGCCTGGGGACATGACCGTCATTCACCACCAGCCTTGAAACCTTGGTCTCCGGCAATCCTCCTGCCACAGCTAGCGGAATGGCCAAAAAATGGCCACCTCGACCACTGACCCCCTGTTCGGATGGGTGCAGAGATGGGGTCTCCCTGCATTGCACAGGGCTGGCTTTGGGTCCTGGGCTTCAGACGTACTCCCCACTCGGCCTCCCAGAGCTCTGGGATTCCAGGCATGGGCTGCCGCACCAGGCCTTCTGTTTCATTTTTGATGAAAGTTCAAGGCCTGGCTCGGGGGATCAGCCTCATCATCCCAGCCCTTTGGGAGGCTGACAGCAGTGGCTGGCTCATGCCTGCTGGCGAAGTCCTCCCGGGCACCTCGGTGAGACCTCATCTCTACCACTCATCCCAAATGAGCTGGGCTTGGTGGAGCACACCTATAGTTCCTGCTCCTCGGAGGCCAGGGAAAGGCTTGCAGGAGCCTGGCGGGCCGAGGTTGCAGTGGCCAGGAGCGAGCCGCCGCCCTACAGCCTGGACATCAAAGTGAGACTCTGACTCAAAGAAAAAAAGGAAAAAAGGATAAAGAAGAAGAGCATCCATTTGTGTATGGGTTGGTATCATCATGAACAGACAGAGATATTTTGGGAAGGAGGCCCCAGACTTGGGCCTAGAGTTTCCAAAAGATGGTGGATTGGCAGACAGTCGGGTTGTGGCTTTAGGAGGCCAATGCAGGGTACTGCTGGAGTCTGGGATTTTGAGACCAGCCTGGGCCACATAGCGAGACCTCATTGCTCCCCAGAACACAGAAGTCATGCATAGTAGCACCTGCAGTCCTGGTTACACGTGATGTGGTGGCTTTCATTCTGGGTCATTCCTTAGCATGGCTCCCACAGAAAAAATGTGTGAGTCCAAGTCAGGCTCCAAGGCTCACAGCCATAAGCCTTGCACCATGGGATGCTGAGGCATGAGGCTGCCTGAACTCAGGGGTCGTAGACCAGTCTGGGCAACATGGACAGACCTTGTCTCAACAAGAGGTCTTCAAAATTGAAACAGACATTGTGGCCCCTTAAGTCCTGGCTGCTCTGGGTCTTAGGTGGGAGGACCACCTGAACCCCGCAGGTCAAGGCCACGGGAGACACAATTGTGCAGCTGTACCCCATTCTGGCCTCTGGAGACTCCAGTAGCCAAAAGTTGCCTCCTATGTGTATCACGAGGGCATCCACGGTTCCCCAGTGAATGGTCTGCATGGGCAGGGGACAATGGAATGATTGGGAGATGAAGGAGCCCTCCCCAAACCTGATGGCGGCAGACTGGCAGACCAGAATCTGTGCTTGCCTTGGCATTGTTGGACCGCTTTGATCTTTCTGTGCCTGATGGCTACCCTAACTCGGGGCCTTCTGTTCTCTGAGCTCACATGTATCTTTGCTGTGGGGCACGAGTGTGAAGGGTGGAGGCTAGCCTTCTGGGACGTGTGACTGAAGGCACAGGACAGACATACCCGATGGCCACCTTTGAAAACTCCTACAAACGACAGGCAGGATACTCCCTGTACTCTCCCATCCCTGAAGGTGACTTCTCGTGCTGAGTGTCAGGGGTGGTGGTGGTGGCGGTGCTGCTGGTGATTGTTATTATCTGGAGTCAGAATCCCACTCTGTGGCCCAGGCCTGAGAGCAGGGACATGCTCACGTCCACCACAGACTCCACCTACCAGGTTCAGGTCATCCTTCTGCCTCAGCCCCCTGAGTGGCTGGAACCACAGGCCTGTGCCACGACGCCTGGCTAATAGTTGGATTTATTTTGGGTGTCTGAAATGAAGTCTTGCCCAGTGCCCCGGGCTGGTCTTGAACAAACCAGCTCTGGCTGTCCATTCACCTCAGCCTCTGAAGGGCTGGGATGCCAGGCTGAGCACCTGAGCCTGGCCTGTGGTTGTGGTGGTTGTGGCTGGTATTATTATTCTAAGTAGGAGTCCAGCTCTGTCGCTCAGGCCAGAGTGCAAGGGCCCACTCTCGACCTCCACATACTGGGCTCCAGCAATCCTCCCACCATGGTCTCATGAGTGACCTGAAAGACAGGCATGTGCCACAATGCTCAGCTCATTTTTTGGTTTCTTGTAGAGACGAGATCTCACCAAGGTGCCCAGGCTGGTATCAAACCCGGGGACTTAGGTCATCCTTTTGCCACAGTCACCCAAAGCTCCAGGATGACAGATGTGAGCCCCCTCGCCTGGCCTTCACACCCCACTTGTGGCCCCACATGTGGCCTTCTCCCTTTAGATGACCCAAGGCCCCTGAGAAGGCAGCCAGAGTCAGCTGCCAAGCCCTGCCCAGGGGAGCACCTGGCACAGGAGCGTGTCAACCCTCGGAAGTCCACCCCTGTGCCTGATTCGATTCCCAGTGTGGACCTGCTTGCTCCTCCCAGGGTCCACCACGGACACAGGGAGGGCGTGATTCTCAAACCATGGGAGGGTAGTTGGGTGACTCATGCCTGTTTCCTCGGCACTTGAGGAGGCCAAGACGGAATGATGGCAGTAGCCTGAGAGACGAGACCAGGCTGGCCACCATAGCAAGCCCCCATCTCGACCCCTAGCCAAACCCAGAAAACCTTCGTTGAGGGCAGACCTCGCAGGTGGATCTCCTCAGGACCAGAGTTCAAGAGCAGGGAGGAAGACCAGGATGTCAACCAAGCAGAAAGCCTATGATTTCAGCAGTTTGAGAGGCCCAGGCTGAGAGTATGGCCGGATTTGGGTCTTTTGAGAGCAGCCAGGGCTACCAAGTGATGAAACAAAAGAGAGAGAGAGGTAAAAAAAGAAAGAAAGAATGAAAGAAAGAATATCTTAGTCAACAAAGAAATCCATTCTTCTGCACAGCTTCTCCCCTCAGTCTTTCCCCCTACCCCCCCTGCATACGAGGGTCTCCCATGCTTGGCAGCTTTCAGCCCCAACCCCCACCCAGTGGCTGCCACCACTTTGGTGTGGGAGTTTGCAAAGATATCTGGCCGGGTTCCGGCTGGCTCTCCTCTCCGAGGTGAGAAATGTGCTCCTGGCAGGCTGGCCCTCTGTCCCAGCAATGAGGACCTTACTCCAAGAAAGGCCGTGGAAACATCCCTCACCTGGCAACATTTCTTTCCCCCAGTCCCAGTTTTTTCTGGCTCTAAACCCAGTTGCCCATTGAATACACAATGCGCAGTTGAGAATCTCTGTGCAATTCTGATGATTTTGGAGACAGGGTCTGGCTCTTTGGCCAGTCTGAGGACTAGGGACACCACCATCTTTCACCACCAGCCTCGAAATGATGGGCTCCAGCGATTCCCCCACCTCAGCCTCTT